>NC_080180.1:16500932-16638972 GCF_950295315.1 Erinaceus europaeus | reverse complement strand
AAACCTCATCGATTTGGTCTGGGACCCATATTCAGCATAGGAGCCTGTGTAACCTCTACATCCCTGTAGGTCTGAACTTGCCAAAACAATCTGGAAGAAAATAAACAGAAATGGAGGCATCACACTCCCAGATCTCAAACTATATTATAAGGCCATCATCATCAAAACAGCCTGGTATTGGAACAAAAATAGGTACACTGATCAGTGGAACAGAATTGAAAGCCCAGAACTAAACCCCACACATATAGACATAATTTTTGATAAAGGGGCCCAAAATAGTAAATGGAAGAAGGAGGCTCTCTTCAATAGATGGTGCTGGGAAAACTGGGTTGAAACATGCACAAGAATGAAACTGAACCACTTTATCTCACCAGAAACAAAAGTCAACTCCAAATGGATCAAGGACCTGGATGTTAAACCAGAACCTATCAAATACTTAGAGGAAAGCACTGGTGGGACACTTTCCACCTAAACCTCAAGGACATCTTTGATGAAACAAAACCAACTGCAAGTTAACTAAAGTAGAAACAAACCAATTGCAAGGAAGACTAAAACAAAAACAAACCCATGGGACTACATCAAATTGAAGAGCTTCTGCACAACAAAAGAAACTATCACACAAAGAGACCCCTCACAGAATGGGAGAAGATCTTCACATGCCATACATCCTTATGCCAGTCCTTGTGCTTTGCACCACCTGCGTTTAACCTGCTGCTCTACCGCCCAACTCCCAGTTCATACATTTTAACTTAAATAATTTTTATACAACACTTGTGAGGTAAATAGGTATGTATGCGCTAAGCATTCTTGTCATTTTAAAAATGTTTTCATTTTACTTTATTTGGATAGAGACAGAGAGAAACTGTGAAGGCAGGGAGAGATAGGGAGGGAGAAAGAGAGACACCAGGGGACCAGGGGCTTGAATCTAGGTCCTTGCACGTGGTAATATGTGCGCTCTATCCAATGCACAACCATCCTGTCCATATTATTATTTTAAAGAAGAGAAAAAATGAAGCACATGAAAGTTTAGTAGCTTTCTAAAGGTGAATCAGCTAATAATAATGCAGCTGGAATTTGAACATGACAATTGTGATTTCAAAGTCCACACACTAAATGAAACCATATTGCTCTTCTTGGTAAATCATTTATCCCAGAGCCTCTCTCATTGGTCTGTGGACCTTTTGGCTGCTAATATGAAGAAGCTCCCAGACACTTCAACCTGCCAGGGAATTAAAGGAAATTCTGTTTGTCCTAGGAAACTAGAGCTAGCAAGACAGGATCCTGAACTGGAGGCAGGTGGGGAGGGTGGGGGGGGATATTGTACATTAAAAATAACAAACATGATGTCATTGGGAAGATGTAAAAAATATTTTCTGCTTTGACCGATATTATTTTCTTTTTAATTAATTTAATTTCAAAGCTGCCCGACTTCTACCATGTTTTTTGTGAGTGGCCACCAGGAAGTATCTTGTAGTCTCAGTTTAGTGTACACTAGTAAACATGAATGTATGTGTGCACGTATAGACACTAGGGAGGTTACACAGTTTGCTTGGGCAATGCTTAAATCAGTCTCAAGAATCTGCAACTGTCCAACACTGAAGTGGCCCAATAGCACTATCAACACAATAGAATATGAAAATATCTTCTTTGCATCCACAAGAACAAGGTTTGCTGTACTCTTGGAATCAAACACTCTCTTCATTGAATTAACTGATCTTGTGACTTTAACCTTTGTCAGGGAGCAAAGTGTAAATAATTCGAAAGGCAATGAAACTATAAGTGACAGTCTTGTTATTCTTGTGTATGAAGAAGTACAGCGAATGCTTGCTTGTTTAAGGGGACACAAAGATTTAATTTCTGCCTCATGGCACTAGATAATGGTGGCCCACTGTCTGAGGGGGTGCCCAGGAAATCTGGTCAGAGGCTAAATCAAGAGCATCTGATGTGTAAGAGAAGTAGGTTATGGGAGGTCCCGACTGCACTGCTGATAACTTATCTCTCTCCTTGCACTGAAGCTGAATCACAGTATTTAGAATAAAGTCAGAGGATATTTTATGCCTCTGTTACTGTGGAACTATTTATACAGATTTGAATCTTAAAAAAACCCTCATATTTCAAGCTTATCAAAAATATCAGTAAAACAAAATAAAATGACACCCAGTTACATACAATAGATGTTAAGCCTCCAGCTTAGTAGATGCTAACTTTTTCACTTGCTTCCATTTCTTCCTCTTTTACCAGCTCCTCTGAAAAAATGTTTAAATACACATTTAAAAAAAAAAAAAGAGGGCTGGGGAGATAGCATAATGGTTATGCAAAAAAACCTTCCATGCATGAGGCTCCATAGATTCAGTCCCCAGCACCACTAGCCAGAGTTGAGCTGTACTCCAGAAAAAACAAACAGACCTGGGTCCAGCACATAGCAAAGCAGTCCATTAACCAAGTGAACTATTTTGTCAGCCTCTTCCTAATATCCTTGAGTGTCCATTTAGTACTCAAAGTTCTTATTACTCATGATTTTTAATATTGTGCTTGTCTGGAGCAGAACAATGTAATGCTTATATGCTGGAGGTGAATGATAGATCTCTGAATTTTTTTCATCTGTCCCATTACTGTTTTCTTCCTTGAAATTTAAGTTTGAACAAGTCCATGCTCTATATGTTGTTGACCGCATCTCAGAAGTCCTATTTAATGTTTTTTGTTTTTTAAGAAGATTAATTTATCCACTTATTTATGAGAGAGAGAGAGAAAACAGAACCATGAATGAGAGGCCAGAGTACCGCTTAGCTCTAGCTCAAAGTGGTGACAGGGTTTGAAGTCAGGACCTCTGGACCATCAGGCATGTATATTCACTGCATGCATATTTATTTGCTTATCATCTGGCCCTGATATATTTATATTTTTTCTATATTTCCCTAGTTTTTTCCATAGATTGGGACTTGGATGTAGAAGTTTAAGTAGATATAAATTCTTTCTATTTTTTAAACTTTATTTATTTATTTTTCCCTTTTGTTGCCCTTGTTGTTTATCATCGTTGCTGTTATTATTGTTGTTGTTACTGCTGTTGTTGTTGTTGTTGGATAGGACAGAGAGAAAATGAGAGAGAAGGGAAAGACAGAGAGGGGGAGAGAAAGATAGACACCTGAAGACCTGCTTCACTGCCTGTGATGCGAACCCCCTGCAGGTGGGGAGCTGGGGGCTCAAACCTGGGTCCTTGAGCATTGTAACATGTGCGCTCAACCTGGTGCACCACCACCTGCCCTCCCTTCATACTTCTATCAGGGGCACATAAGCTGAATTGTATTTCTTTTGTGAATATTGTTCACTTTTTAACGAAATTGAATGTTATGGATATAGTTAAAGTGCTATAATTTTCTCCTTAGAGATAACCATTGTCTTGAATTTGTATTTCACTTTCATACATATTTTCACACTTTAAAATATACGCATAGTTTTATGAGCTATATTTAAAATGTGTTTGCCTGTTTTAAATATTTTCCTGCTATTGATATCACACTGCATGAATGTATTTGCAGTTCTCTTTAGGGATTGAGCTATGCTGGTAGATAAAGATTGAGTTCATTTTATTCTTATGATTTAACACTGCACTGTATGAAAGTGTCCCATTTTATTTATTTATTTATTTTTAAAGATTTTATTTATTTGTCAATGAGAGGGATAAGAAGAGAGAGAGAGAGAGAGCCAGACATCACTCTGGTACATGTGCTGCCAGGGATTGAACTCAGGACCTCATGCTTGAGAGTCTAGTGCCTTAGCCACTGAGCCACCTTCCAGACCACTTCAACTTTATTTATCACTTTGCTTATGGGCAAGCATGTTATTTTCATTTTTTTTCCCTATTAAAAACAGGGCTGCAGTGAATTTTCTTGTTCCTGAGTTTTGTGCATACTTAATTAAGCTGTGCCTTAAAGGGGAGCATCTGGTTTGTGATGCAACCCTAGAGCTGACTTGGGCTGGCTCATAAAAGCCTACTGTTAAATTTTCAGACGTTGCACAAACTTCTTTTTATTTTTACTTTTACCCTTAGCATACCCCTTTTAAAACATACACACGCATGCACGCACGCACGCACACATGCATGTGCTCTTAGAAATTAAATTATTTGAACTAAGCATTAAATTATACTAAATGTGAAAGTAATACAAAGTCAAAGCATATCACTTACTAATTGGCTTTTCCCTATGATTTATGATGCTCTTGTTGTACAATTATCTATGTCTGCAGGGTTATTTATATCGACTTTATCTGTATAGAGGAAATACTATATAATAGTGTGATACTGCGTATCTCTTCCCAACTCTGCACTGAGTGGCACCACATTGGTAACTTGAAGTCTGCCATAGGGGGAGTTTCACACCACAGCAGTTGGACACCACTACAAATCAGGGCTGAATTTATTGTTTTGTTGATGGTCTACATTTAAGAAAGTAAGGGGGGAATGTTAATAATGCAGATTAATCTTGGAGGTGCCCCCTCCCAAGTGAGGAAATAGTCTTCCAAGTCTCAAAAACTATTGTCCAATCACACATCTCATGTCACATTAAACACTTTAGAATTCTTTGGGAAGTGATGATATAAATGATGAGATAGTTTAGACGCTTAACACTGTACTTAAAAATAAATTCATCATAGATTAAAGATATCAAAACACAGCATTTTTTTCTTTTGAAGAGAGAGACAGAGATTAAGAGACAGACAGAGAAAAAGACACACACACACACACACACACACACACACACACACACACAAAACATTTGTGGCCAGCAAGAGGCAGAACTACCCAGATCCATTTGCAAGAGAGGTCTCCTTTGTCAGCTCTCAGCAATAAGGATATGTCAGCTGTCTGCTGTTAGCTAACCATTTCAGTTTTCCACCCAAGTTCATACTGTTCTTGGGAGACCCCTGGCCAGTGATGGAGCAAGACAGGAATTCCAGCTTCCATCAGCCTAGAGAACAGCTCAGTTGGTACAGCACGAGACTTGAGACGCCTGAGCTCCCTTTTTGGTCCCGAGTGCTGTATGTGCCAGAGTGGTGTCCTGACCCCCCCCCCCCAACCCCCATCAGATGATACAAATGACATCAAGGCAGGAGACACTTTTTAAGGGTCATTACATTTGGAAAATTATCCTCAGGATTGACGTACGGCGTCTTTATCATCGTACTTCAACTTGGAGTTAGGAAACACTTAGCTGGTCAGCTGGTACGACCCTGGGTGCATCAGCCAGTTCCCTGTTAGCTGGAGGCAGCATATAAGGGTTGTAACTATAAATAGAAAAGTCATACAAATATGCAAGGAGTGTTCTTCTACCAGGCATGTTTATTCCTGTTCTCCAATCCCTTTGTTATCCACTGATAGCAAGCACTTTCCTCCCTGTAGTGGCAGGAGGATGAGAGCCATATGTTTAGACATAGGAGGAGGCATGGACATTACAGCATAACTTGGCAATAAAATAAGATGTAATTTTTTAAGCTACTTAGATTCATATTGAATGATGAATGTTCAGGAAACAAAAAAAAGGAAACAGTTCTAAGATTTTTGTAAGGAGTTGGCCTAAAATCCCTGTGACAAAGAGAAATATGTGTCTGATGAGGCTGGTGGCTAGACTAAACTCAGTGATAGTGATGATTTAGAATCCTGTGTTGCAAAGTTTCTAGTGTTGTGTATAAATTGTAACACTCCCCACATCCCAAGAATCTGAATGAGAAAAGATACTCTTAAGGCATCTCAGTCAGCCTTCAAAAGAAAGCTAATCAGAAGAGGAACAGAGGGAGAGGAGAGAGGGTGTGTTTTATGTGTAACCTGTCAGGGCAGTCAGCCTCTGAATTTAGTCTTTCCAAACAGAAAAGACTGTTATTGTTTTCCTTGTAGACCGACCCTACATCTGGCCATGTCCCAAAAGTTCAATTAATTCCCTTGGGCCTTAGAATCCAAAAAAGACAGAGAGAATTTTCTCATGGACACTCAGGAAATGGAATGAAAATCTTACACAGCTGTAGTTAGAAAGAAGTCGGAAGACTAAAACACTTCTGTGCAGTGGGGCTGTTTTAGAATTTAAAGTGGAGAGACCTGAGGATAGCCAATAGGAGAAATATTTCATTTACACTTTATTTGCATTTTGTTGAAACTCTTGATCAGAAACTCTGGGGAAGAGCATGAAGCAATATAAAGCCAGGAGCTCCTAGTAGCTTTCTGTAATGCTTACGGGAGCTGAGGTGATTGCACCCTCAGACACCCAGACCTGATTGATCATGTTACAACTTTGATTTATTATTTATCCTTTGATAGAAATAAATTGAGAAGGAAAGGGAAGAGAGAAAGGGAGGAAGGGGCTGGGTTGTGGTGCACCTGGTTGAGTGCACACATTACAATGCAGAAGGACCCAAAATTGAGCCCCTAGTCTCCACCTGCAGGGGAAAAGCTTAACAAATGGTGAAGCAGTGGTGCATGTCTCTCTCTCTCTCTCTGTCTGTCTCACTCCCCTTTCCTTATCGATTTCTTATTGTCTTTATCCAATAAATAATAAAAAATAGAATACAAAATAAAAAATAATAAAAAGGGAGGAGACCACCATAAGCCAGAGCTGATCAGTGCTCTGGTAAAAAAAAAAAAGGTGTGGGGGTTTCAGGTGGTGGTGCACCTGGTTGAGCACACATGTCCCAGTGCACAAGGGCCAGGTTTGAACCCCCAGTCCCCACCTGCAGGGGGAAAGCTTTGAGAGTGGTGAAGCAGTGCTGCAGGTGTCTCTCTATCTTTCTCCCTTTCTTTCTCCCCCATCCTTTCCATTTCTGGCTGTCTCTAGCCTATAAATAAATAAAGATAATTAAACGTTAAAAAAAAAGTAAGACCTTTCAGAATGCAGGGTTTTTAAAATATTTTTTCTTTTCTTAATTATTTTTCTTTTAACTGTACTTATTTATTATTGGGTAGAGACAGAGAGAAACTGAGAGGAGAAGGGGAGATAGAGAGGGAGAGAGAGACACCTGCAGCCCTGCTTCACCACTTGTGAAGCTTCCTTCCTGCAGGTAGGGACCAGGGGCCTGAACCTGGGTCCTTGTGCTCTGTAATGTGAGTGCTTAACCAGATGCACCACCGCCTGGTCCCCCAGAATGCACTTCTATCGATCCAAAGTCATCTTTTTCTACTGTGTTATAATCTCAGAATTATAACAATGAACTCTTTTTACGTAGTTCAAACAACCGCACGAATGGTGTAATAATATCTATAATGACTATTTTTAAAAGAGTTATTCATTTATGATAAGAGATGAGAGAACCAGAATATTACTCTGACACATGCAATGCTGGGGAGTCAAACTCAGAACCTCACGCTTAAGAGTCCAATGCTTTATCTACTGTACCACCTGCCAGGCAATGCAACTACTACTTAGACATACTTAAATGCTCATCACATACCACCACATCTAACATCATTTCCACTTACCTGGAAGCACAGAGACACTACCCCAGGGCATGCTTCTAGCCAGTGGAGAATCAGCACTGAGCCTGCATGCCAAGACATGAGAGTCAGTCTTCACCTACACATCTTGCTCCCCTGCTAGAATTACACTCAACATCAGGGAGCTCTCCTCCCAATCAGTGCTCATACTTGTGTGCTCACATGCTTTGGCCACAACTTATTTATCTGTTTTCTAAGAAGCACATCAATTTATGTTCCAGTGTTTTTCTGTAGGTTGCAAAAGAAATATACAGAATGCTCCTTCTTTGGGGATTTTTTTGAGTTATCAGCAATATGAAAGAAAACTAAACCACAGGGCAAAAGTCCATGAAGCAAACATATTTCCTACTTAGTGTGAGCAAAGCCTTTTGCTGATGTCATACACCTAATCTTTATAATCATCTATCTATTAATCACATTTTATAGATGAAAATGTGGGCTGAAGGTGAGAGCTAAAATATTGTGAATAAACTCTCATTTGTTATGACAGAATGGGCCTTCTGACCCTGGCCTGTCTGATGTTAAAGTCAGTACAGAGTCCAGGTGGTAGCACAGTGAGTTAAGTGCACATGGTGTGAAAGGCAAAGACCAGAGTAAGGATCCGGGTTCGAGCCCCCGACACCACACCTGCACAGGGGTCACTTCACAAGCGGTGAAGCAGGTCTGCAGGTGTCTATCTTTCTCTCCCCCTCTCTGCCTTCCCCTCCTCTCTCCATTTCTCTCTGTCCTATCCAACAACAATAGCAATAACTACAATAACAATAACAAAGGCAACAAAAATGGCCTCCAGGAGCAGTGGATTCATAGTTCAGGCTCCGAGCCCCAGCAATAACCCTGGAGGCAAAGGAAAAAAAAGTCAGTACACAATTAGCAGTCAAAAGTCAAGTAGTCAATAAAGGTAAAGATAGGAAGAAAGGGTTTTGAATTGATGCTTGAATTAGATTGAGAGGATGCCAGGAAGCTGTTATATGAGATGAAGGACAGTAAGAGTAATTTGGCAGATCTAGAAGACAATGGCCCAAAAAGGACTAAAGTTATCTTTCAGGGGTGGGAGGTAAGGTAGACTAACATTTAAAGGACCATATCAAAAGTCTGCTTATGGGGCCGAGCAGTGGCATACCTGGCTATGTACACATGTTAAAATGTACAAGGACCAGGGTTCGAGCCCCTAGTCCCCACCTGCTGGGGGAAACCTTCATGAGTGGTAATAAAAAGTCTGGTTAAAAGTCAGTGTAAAGTCATTGTTAGTCCCCAACTCCTATTGGGTGAACACTATTGTAATTAAATACATGAAAGATTCAGTTTTTGAACATGAGCAAGTACTTCCATTTAAACTACAGCTGAGATGAATGGGAGTTCTGTTAAAATCCCGAATCTAGCAAGTGACACAGAAAATTCAGCCAAGTTTTTTGGTGGTACAAATCTGCTGCTTTGAAAGAAATAGCCAAAGATCTTCATGATACTGCCCAGGCAACTGAAAAAGCCAGTGTGTGATTTACAATATGCCACTGAATTTGAAGAGCATTTGGAGAGAATATTACTTAAATCTCTTGAAGACAATGATTTGGAGAATGGAGTGGAGCCACCAGTGTGGGCAGAAAATGAGAAAGGTTATCGCAAAAACAACCTGTCTCCCTTTCTTGGAAAAAAAAAAAAAGAAGTGGGGAGAATCTGTAGTCAATCAGCGTGTCTAAATGACTATATCATCCAAAAAAAAAAAAAAGGCAGGTCAACATTGCGCAACAAAGTTAAGACAGATTTCACCTCCCTTTCTTCTCCCTCCCTTCACCCCCCTCAAGACCCTTACCACCACGCTTTGCAGTTACAAGATGCAGTTGGCAGTGAGCTGGAACTGCAATTTGGTGCAAACACTGGGAAATCAGTATACCAGCTGGATCAGATTGGGAATCTCAGGACTTCCCCTATAGGGTCCCAGCTGGTGGAATGGCCTGATCCTGACTGAAGAGTCATCATTAAAGTATGCCAGTCTCTTACCCTTATTCAGCTTTTGCAGTCCTTGCTTTGATAAGGATAGCTTTGGAGTGAGTGAGGGAAGTATAATAGGAAGTAGGTGAGGAGGGTATCTAAGTCTAAATATAAACTATTTCATTAGGAACTTTATACTGACTCACTGCAGATTAGTGTGTACTTTTGCTTCCAGGTATATATTTTGCCCTAATTTATGGATACATATGAGCATATGCTCTATTTTATGGGACCTGCTCTATATCTAGGTTTTGGGACTTTGTTAGGAAGTGAACCACCTGAAATGGAATTAGAAAATCCTATGAGAAATGAAAGGTCTCACCCGAGTAATGAGGCTGAAGGGTTGACATTTCACGTTGACGTTTCTGGACACAGTCTGAAGTGAAGCATGCCAAGGTGGTACTCATTGCATTCACTAGGTTGGGATCAGCAGATGCAATATCATTTCTTATGAATTGAGAGAAGTATGCAGGAAAGTGAGCCCCACCCTAGAGGTTCCAGGACTGGGGAAGTATAGACTCTATAGAGGAAGTGGGAGGTTTCTGCTATCTTAGGGTTTAAGAAGGCAATAGATAAATAATTATTGCTATAATCACATTATTTGGCAATTGGGTTGACTTTGAAATATCTCTTTGTTAGGATTTGCTGTATCATACACAATATCACCATAATTTATGTCCTTTGACATTACTTGTATATAGCTGTGCCACTGGTTGCTTCTGTTCTCCCTGGTCTAAGCTTTTATTTATTTATTTACTTATTTATTCATTTAATTTATTCCCTTTTGTTGCCCTTGTTGTTTATCATTGTGGTTCTTCTTATTGTTGTTATCATAGCTGTTTTTGTTGTTGTATAGGACAGAGAGAAATAGAGAGAGGAGGGGAAGACAGAGATGGGGAGAGAAAGACACCTACAGACCTGCTTCACCGCTTGTGAAGTGATTCCCTGCAGGCGGGAAGCCGGGGGCTTGAACCAGGATCCTTATGCAGGTCCTTGCGCGCGCTTAACCCACTGCGCTACCGCCCGACTCCCTGGTCTAAGCTTTTAAGAGAGTCAACATATTGAAGACTCAGCCTATGGCGTATGCGTTAAAAAGTTTGAGATGGGGGTCAGGCGGTAGCACAGTGGGTTAAGTGCGTATGGCACAAAGCGCAAGGACTAGAGGAAAGATCCTGGTTCGAGCCCCCGACTCCTCAACTGTAGGAGAGTCGCTTCACAAGTGGCGAAGCAGGTATAGGTGTCTATCTTTTTCTCCCCCCTCTGTCTTTCCCTCCTCTCTCCATTTCTCTCTGTCCTATCCAACAACAACGGCATCTATAACAACAACAACAACAATAATCACAAGGGCAACAAAGGGGAAAAAATAGCCTCCAGGAGCAGTGGACTTGTGGTGCAGGCACCAAGCCCCAGCAACAACCCTGGAGACCAAAAAAAAAAGAAGTTTAAGACATTCCATCAATTTTCCCCTCATATTAATTAAATAGTGATTTATATGACTACAAATTAATAAGAGTGTACATAAACACCATTCCCACCACCAAAAGACTGTGTCCCATCCCATCAACCCCCCCCCCCCCACCAGTGATGCTAAACATCCACCCTTACCTCCACCCAGAGATTTTTACTTTGGTGCCCTACTCCAAACTCAGTCAAATCCTGCTTTGAGTTTTCCTTTCTGTTCTTCTTTCTCAACTTCTATTTATGAGTGGGATCATCCCACACTCATCTCTATCTTTCTGACTTAGCTCACTTAACATAATTCCTTCTAGCTCCATCCAAAATGGGTCAGAGAAGGTGGGTTCATTATTCTTAACAGCTGCATAGTATTCCATTGTGTATATTTACCACAGCTTTCTCAGTCACTCATTTGTTGTTGGGCATATGGGTTGCTTCCAGGTTTTAGCTATAATGCATTGTGCTGCTATGAATATAGGTGTACACATATCTTCTTGGTTGGTTGTTATGGAGTTCTTGGGGTATATCCCTAGGAGAAGAATTACTGGATCATATGGAAGGTCCATGTCTAGCCTTGTGAGAGTTCTCCAGACTGCTCTCCACAGAGGTTGGACCAATTTACATTCCCACCAGCTGTGCAGAAGGATTCCTTTGTCCCCACAGCCTCTCCAGCATTTGTTGCTGCTGTCCTTTTTGATGTATGCCATTCTCATGGTAGTAAGGTGGTATCTCAAAGTTGTCTTTATTTGCATTTCTCTGACCATCAGTGACCTGGAGCAATTTTTCATGTGTTTGTTAGCCTTTTGGATCTCTTCTGTAGTGAATGTCTGTTCATATCCTCTGCCCATTTTTGAATGGGATCATTTGCTTTTTTGTTGCTAAGTTTGCTGAGCTCTTTGTATATTTTGGTGATTAGTCTCTTTTCTGATGTATGGCATGTGAAGATCTTTTCCCATTCTGTGAGGGGTCTCCTTGTTTATGTGATAGTTTCTTTGGCTGTGCAGAAGCTCTTCAACTTGATGTTGTCCCATTTGTTTGTTTCTGCTTTAGTCTCCCTTACAATTGGGCTTGTTTCATCAAAGATGTCCTTGAGGTTTAGGTGGAAAAGTGTTTTACCAATGTTTTCCTCTAAGTATTTGATAGTTTCTGGTCTAACATCCAGGTCCTTGATCCATTTGGAGTTGACTTTTGTTTCTGTTGAGATAAAGTGGTTCAGTTTCATTCTTGTGCATGTTTCAACCCAGTTTTCCTAGCACCATCTATTGAAAAGAGCCTCCTCTCTTCATTTAATACTTTGGGCCACCTTATCAAAGATTAGATGTCCATAGGTATGGGGGTTTAGTTCTGGGCTTTCAATTCTGTTCCACTGGTCTGTGTGCCTATTTTTGTTCCAGTACCACGCTGTTTTGATGATGATGGCCTTATAATATAGTTTGAGATCTGGGAGTGTAATGCCTCCATTTCTGTTTCTTTTCCTCAAGATTGTTTTGGCAAGTTCGGACCTACAGGGACGTAGAGGTTACATAGGCTCCTGTGCTGAATATGGGCCCCAGATCAAATCAATGGGGTTTACAGTCATCAAATTGGGATGTAAAAGTCCAGCCTCATGTCATCAAACTTGAACTTAAAAGTCCAGTCTAATTACAGCTTTATCCTCTCCCAGGTTTAGAATTCTAAACCAGTCAGTCTGGAAGTATGTGGGCAGCCCTAGTGAGGTCATCTGCCTGAAGAGCCTCCTCTGACACCCAAAGGAAGGGGACCTTGCCATAAATGAGCCAGTCTACTAGAAGCTTCCTTTTCCTACTTCCTTCTTCCTTTTCTAAGTGTTTTCATTTTGTGTAGCAATTGAGTGCCTTTCTGTTTGCTAGGTGAGGTACTGACTGATTTATGAAAGGTTGAATAAAGCTAATGTCTACATTTGCTCAGCTGAAGTTTGTTTTAACAGTCCCAAGTGGTCAAATGTGTCTAGAACCTACAGGACTCAATAATTACTAGCAGGATCTGAAAACATGTTATTTGGCTATTGATGAAACTGGTAAACAAGCTGAAGACTAGTATCAATGCCCACTGATTCCTATTTTTGTCCTTTTGCTCGGCAAAAAACTGAAAGTAATCTTGTGGATATTAGACTTTCAGAGAAATAAGGGGAAAAAATCATGCATTATTTGCTTTGCCTTGAGAAGCGGCGGGGGTGGGGGAGGCATTTCAAGGGCTCTCATTTAGTGGGTCTTTTGGGATAGCTATAAATCTTACGAAATTCAGGATTTTCCCTCTTTTCCTTATTTATTTATGAAGTTCCTCTTTGGTTTCTTACTCAAAACTTAAATCCTTTGGCAAGTGATTTTTTTTTTTTTAAATTTACCACTGGGTAAAGGGTTTAATCAAAATGAATTTAATTCAGTAACTTACCACATTTGAATGGTGGAGGAGGCCATATAAATATTCTGACCTAATCACTGAATGGGGCTTCCTGAGGGCAGTCATCACATCAGTGACCATGTTGCTCTACGCCAAGTGACAAAACAAAAACAAAAGCAAAAACAAAAATAAAAGGATTGTTGTAGACTCCAAATGTAGTCCAGGAAGCTTCATAATAGCTTACTAGAGAGAGTCTAAATATAAGGGGGAGGAGCCAGCAACAATAACACTGCTTTGTCTGTAGTAACTCTACTTTGCAGTTCACTGCCTGAGAAATTAGGCATATTCTGTTATGCTCTTGTGGCTCTCTTTAAGACCAAGAAACCAAAAGAAAATAAAGGAGGAAGTCATTTCCTCAAGGAAATTTTATTAGTCATCAACAAAGCCAGAAATATAGTTATCTGACTAACGTCAAGTGAAGGGGGGGATGGGGAGCTCAGAGAGAGAGAGAGAGAGATGGAGTAAAAAGGAAGTTGAAAGACAGAGATCTCAATAGAAGTGCTTCTTCCATATTAGTTTAGAGTGGCTGACAATGCTTTTGTGGAAGTTTCAGTGAAAATATAATCTTTGGAAAGGATTTTCTTTGATAGTTTTTGGATGAAAACCCCAAAAGACTGTTAAATCAAAATTTCAGAAGATCAAAACCTAGATGGGATAACTTTATAGGGCAAAAAATAGAATCAAGATTTAAAATTTTTCACAAGTTGGAGAACTGGGTCAAAATGAAAAAAAAAAAAAAGTAAAAGAATATAAAGTGGAAAGTTGATCAAAAATTGACATTTAGATTTTCAGTCGAGTGACTCAGTTGGTGTCTCACCTCGCCTCCTTCAGAGCCTCTCATCTAACACTTGCAGGCTCTGTTTACTCCTTGCCCCATATCTGAGCTAGTTAGTCAAAGTTGGGCTTCTCAGTGTGTTACTACCTCCCTCCTTACTACCTGAGGAGCAGGTCAAATGGGATGGACAAGATGCCAAGCTCTAATAGTTGAGTAGAGCTTTGTTATCAAAAGACTTTTTCTTTGATTCTGAACCTACAACCTATAACCCTCTAACTAACTGTAAGATCTTGAGAAAAGTACTTAACATCTTTGTAAGTTTCAGTTCTCTCATCCATAAATATGAGTAATGCCAGACCTAAATTGGCTGCAATAAAGATTAAATGAGGTAGTATGCACCACTAGAGTTAAAAAACAGACTTTGGGGGCTGGGTAGTAGCACAGCGGGTTAAGCTCACATAGCCTGAAGCACAAGGACCAGCATAAGGATTTCAGTTTGAGCCCCCAGCTCCCCACCTGCAGGGGAGTCACTTCAGAAGTGGTGAAGCAGGTCTGCAGGTGTCTGTCTTTCTCTCTCCCCTTTATCCCCCCCCATTTCTCTCTGTCCTATCCAAGACCAACAGTAACAATAAAAACAACAACAAGGAAACACAATGGGAAAAAAATGGCTTCTAGGAGTAGTGGATTCGTAGTGCAGGCACCCAGCCCCATCGATAACCCTGGGAGCAAAAACAAAACAAAACAACAACAACAAAAAACCAACAGACTTTGGGATGAAAGTGCACAGCTCTGCTAATTGTCTGTTTGATGTCAGGCAAACTGCTCAGTTTCTTTGGGCCTGTTTCCTCAGATGCAGTCTAAGGGGTGATGTATGGTGTTGACTTTATTGACTGTGAGTGTGAAATAAAAGAACTAATAAGACAAGCACTTAGAACAGTACCTGGATGTAGAAATAATTCCATAAGTAATAGTTACTTTTGCTATGCTTTTTTTTTTTTTTACCAGAGCACTGCTCAGCTTGGGTTTATGGTGATGTGAGGGATTGAACCTGGGACTTTGGAGACTCAGGCATGAGAGTCTTTTTGCATAATCCTAAACTATTCTACCTTCTGCCCCCCTCCCTAAAGAATTTTGGTCCATACTCCCAGTAGGGTAGAAATGTTAGGGAAAGATGACTAGAGGGCTATAAACCCCACTCTCTTGTTAAGTAACTGAGGAATTAGATATTGCTATTGTGTCTTCATTGCTAATTTTATCATTACCACACAGCCATCACCTCCCTGAATATTAGTGGGAAGACTGATCCTAAGCCTTCCCCTCTGGTGACCACATGGCAAATTACAAGAATTCCACCTTACATCTGATTTAAATGTAGGTGCAGGATCCTTGCTATGACTAACCCTTAGTCTCACTGTTTGGCTGAAATCCCACTTCACTCGTGCCATTTGTGAGTGCTAAGTCAGGATCCACAACCATGGATGAGGACATCTGAAACCCACTAGACGACAAAAATCTTTTCTTCCTTGGGAAGTTGCCAGTTTTACTTCCTTCAGGCTGTTCTCACATACCATAAACAGTGTAATGTATGAACTAGAGAAATTTGTTTCTCAGTATTCTAGAGACTAGAAAGTTAAGTCCAAGATCAGATTTGGAAAGTGTCAAGGACCTGCTTCTTAGCAGACCACCCATTTCACTGTCTTCTCACTTAGTGGGAGGAGCAAAGGATGTCTATGAGGTCTCGCCTATAAAGCACTTATGAGTTTCTGAAGGCCCCTTCGAGTTAGGATCTCAAAATATGAATTTTGGATAGACATAAACAATCAGTCTCTTGCATTACCCATTAATTAATACACGCGAACCTAATGTGATGATCAAAACAGAAGGTCTTATAAGCAGAATTTAGAAGCATACCAACAAGTATTAAATCTCAATTTAATATATACCATAGGGAGTCAGGCGGTAGCGCAGCCGGTTAAGTGCAGGTGACGCAAAGCACAAGGACCTGAGGAAGGTTACTGGTTCGAGCCCCCAGCTCCCCACCTGCAGGGAGGTGGCTTCACAAGTGGTGAAGCAGGTCTGCAGGTGTCTGTCTTTCTCTCCCCCTCTCCGTCTTCCCCTCCTCTCTCCATTTCTCTCTGTCCTATCCAACAATGACAACAGCAATAATAACTACAACAATAAAAAACAAGGGCAACAAAAGGGAATAAATAAATGAATATTTTTTAAAATACCATTAAGTATCCATGAAACTTTATGACTATCATATTGATAAATGGCTGACAGGGGCTGGGCAGTGGTGCACCCAACTAAGTGCAAGGATCCAGGTTCAAGCCCCAGTCTTAATCTATAGGGAAAAACTTCACTAAAGGTGAAGCAGTGCTGTAAGTGTCTCTTTCTCTCTCCCTCCCCTTCCCCTCTCAATTTATCCTGTCTTATAAAATACAATAAACAAGGAGCTGGGCGGTGGCACAATGGGTTAAGTGCATATGAACTAAAGTACAAGGACCAATGGGACTTCATCAAATTGAAAAGCTTCGGGAGTCGGGCGGTAGAGCAGCGGGTTAAACACACGTGGTGCGAAGCGCAAGGACCTGCTTGAGGATCCCAGTTCTAGCCCCCGGCTCTCCACCTGCAGGGGAGTCACTTCACAGGTGGTGATGCAGGTCCGCAGGTGTCTATCTTTCTCTCCCCTCTCTGTCTTCCCCTCCTCTCTCCATTTCTCTCTGTCCTATCCAACAATGACGACATCAATAACTACAACACTAAAACAAGGGCAACAAAGGGAAAATAAATAAATATTTAAAAAAATTAAAAAAAGAAATGAAAAAAATTGAAAAGCTTCTGCACAGCAAAACAAACCATTATCCAAACAAAGAGACCTCCCACAGAATGGGAGATGATCTTTACATGCCATATATCAGACAATAGGCTAGTAGTCAAAATATATAAAGAGCTCACCAAACTCAGCTACAAGAATACAAATGATCTCATACAAAAATGAGAGAGGACATGAACGCAATATTCTCCAATGAAAAGACCCAAAAGGCCAACAAACATGTGAAAAAATGCTCCAAGTCACTGATTGTCAGAGAAATGCAAATAAAGACAATAATGAGATACCAGTTCACCTCTGTGAGAATGTCATACATCAGAAAAAGTAGCAGCAACAAATGCTGGAGAGGTTATGGGGACAAAGGAACCCTCCTGCACTGTTGGTGGGAATGTAAATTGGTTCAATCCCTATGGAGAACTCTCGTGTATAGAAATGGACCTACTCTATGACCCTACAATTCCTCTCCTGGTGATATATCCTAAGGAACCAAACATACTTATCCAGAAAGATTTATGTATACCTATGTTCATAGCAGCACAATTTGTAATAGCCAAAACCTGGAAGCAAACCTGGTGTCCAACAAGAGATGAGTGGCTGAAAAAGTTGTGGTCTATATGCACAATGGTATACTACTCTTCTGTTAAAAATGGGACTTCATTTTCTTCACCCCATCTTGGATGGAGCTTGAAGGAATCATGTTAAGCGAGATATGTCAGAAACAAAAGGATGAATATGGGATGATCTGACTCATAGACTGAAGTTGAAAAACAAGATTAGAAGGGAAAACACTAAACAGAACTTGGACAGGAGTTGGTGTATTGCACCAAAGTAAAAGACTCTGGGGTTGGGGGGAGGGTTCATGTCCTGGAAAATAATGGCAGAGGAGGAACTAGTGGGGGTTGAATTATTATGGAGAAATGTTATGCATGCACAAACTATTGTATTTTACTGTCAACTGTAAACTATTAATCCTCCAATAAAGAAATTTTTAAAAATTGCTCCAGTTTTGGCTATTGGGAGCACTTTTGTTTGAGTTTTGAATTCCATTGACAAATGTTTGTGTGTTAAATAATTTCTTCAGTGTCTGAGACTATGAGATCCTCAAGGTTCATCTTATTAATTTTATGGTCAGTCCTAGAATAAGCCATTTCTCCAGGAAATCCTGGTGTCTTTTGTTGGGGAGTGGTATTATTAAGTAGTCTGAGCACTAAGTGTGCTTGCTACTACTAGGAAGTTTTTGCTTTGTAGCTGATGGGAAGGAAATAAATAGCTATAAGCCTGTGTATATACACATAACTAAATATATCTATATGTAAACAGATGCAGCTATATTCAGCAGAACTTGAGTTCATATTGTCATCTACAACTCTATTCCTTACCAAGTAGCTTATCACTGCCTCCTTCCCTTGCTTATTTGTAAACTTCCATTTCTGCAGTGAGAAACATAGGTCAGTCCCATCCATTTACTAAAATCTTCAAATCCAGTACACATAGATGTTGGTTTCAGAATGGTGAACCGGTGTGACTGTAGCAAACAAGTTTATCTGTAAAGCAGAGCAGAGTCCATATTTCCTGTTGACTTTAGTCCTACAAACTATTCATTCCTATCATGACCTATGACAGACCTCTCCCCTCCTAGCCCTTTCAGTGAGTTTTTTTTTTTTTTTTGCCTCCAGGGTTATCACTGGGGCTTGGTGCCTGTACTACGAATCCATTGCTCCAGGAGGCCATTTCCCCCCATTTTGTTGCCCTGGTAGTTGTTATTGTTCTTGTTGTTATAGCTGTTGTTGGATAGGACAGAGAGAAATGGAGAGAGGAGGGGAAGACAGAGAGGAGGAGAGAAAGATGGACACCTGCAGACCTGCTTCCCCACTTGTGAAGCGACTCCCCTGCAGGTGGGGAACTGGGGGCTTGAACCAGGATCCTTGCGCAGGTCCTTATGCTTTGTGCCATGTGTGCTTAAACTGCTGCACTGCCACCCAACCCCCCGTGAGGTTGTTTTATACATTCACATTACAGATAGTTTGTTTCAGTGACATTCTGCATTCCACTCTGAATCTCTTGCTTCCTTAACAATAGCATCCTTTTTAAAATTAACTTAAATATTTTAGGGTTCACTTTTTGAGCAATAAAGTTCTTGGGTTTTGACAAAGACATGATCATATATTCATCATGACAATAACATAGACAATAGTCCAGCACCCTAAAAATGTTATCTGTGCTTTGCATACTGATCCCCTTTCCATGAATTCCTAGCAACCACAAATTTCTTTATCATCAAGCTTTATAGATTTCCTTCTTTATTTTTTAAAAAATTTTATTGAAGAGTTAATGGTTTATTATATGGTTGTTGACACATGGGTACAGTTTCTCATCTCCCTATGATAGGTAGCTGCAAGACACCCAACTTAGGTCCTTTTCCATCAACATCATATGTCAAGACCTCAAGGCCCTCTTCACCCGCTACTATTTCCCCCTTCCCCAGTCTTTTGCTTTAGTACAATACCAAACTATTTGCTTACTTAGTGATATACACTTACACTTCAGGCTTCTTGTTTTGTAATTTTTTAAAATACTTTATTGATTATTGGATAGAGACAGAAATTGAGAGGAGAGAGGGAGATAGAGAGGGAGAGATAGAGAGACACCTGCAGCCCCACTTCACCACTCATGAAGCTTTCTCTCTGTAGGTGGGGAGCAGGGGCTTGATCCTAGGTCCTTGCACACTGTAATGTGAGCACTTAACCAGGCGCACCACCACCTGGCCCCTTGTTTTATAATTTGATACAATCGCCATCACTTGCTAGTTTTACTTTTTATTTTCTTTTTGTACCAGAGCACTACTCAACTCTGATTTATGGTGATATAGGGGGATTGAACCTGGGACCTTGAAGCCTCAGGCATGAGAGTCTTTTATGCCATTTCCCCTACCCTCCTATTCATTTACTTTTTGGTTTCACCAGTGATACTATAACCTTAGTAAGGAAAGACTCATCTTTTTTGTTCTTGATTTTTTATCCTCAGTGGAAGCACTGTGCGTAACAGATAAAACACAAACAAACAAACAAAAACCAGCAACTATTTGTTGAATGAATAAGCCCAATATCCTTTTGAACACTGTTTAAAAGTTCATTGTTCTGAGAGCAGAGGGGCAAGGGGGTTGACCAGAGGGCCTTGGGGACCCAGTCCAAAATGTAGAGAAAGACTTAAGTAGGTGAGATTGGTGTAAGTGCAGACACCTAGCACAGGGAAATAAGAAATCATACTCTGAATATGGGCCCCAGATCACATGATGGGGTTTACAGTCAACAGTATTTATACACTTTTCCCATATTAGGGAGCTACACTCTTCCCTGATCCAATTTTCTGGTTCTTTTTCCAGCCATGACATCGTCTCCCCAGACAATAACTTGGACCCACCTCCATATCAAATTTCAGCCTCAGGGAAAAGAAAAGAAAAAAAAAAAACTAGTATAGCCACAGGCCCTTTGGAATATAACTAAAATATGCCTACAAAATAGCTACCTATGAAACGGAGACCCCCCACCCCCAACTCTTCATCTGCACTATTCCAGTCTTTAGGTTCATGATTGGTCAACAATTTGTTTGACTTTGTATGTTGACTCTCTTTTCAGCAACCAGATTCCTAATGCTACCATGATGCCAACTAGACTTCCCTGGACAGACAACCCCACCAATGTGTCCTGGAGCCCTGCTTCCCCAGAGCCCTGCCCCACTAGGGAAAGAGAGAGACAGGCTGGGAGTATGGATCGACCTGTCAATGCCCATGTTCAGTGGGGAAGCAATTACAGAAGCCAGACCTTCCACCTTCTGCACCCCACAACTCTATAAAAATATGCATGAGTCATAGTGTGTAGCTGAATGAATGAATATTCCTAAGTGAGCACAGTCTAGCAAATGAATTAGTGGGCAATGAACATAAGGAGAATTTTACAACGGTAAAAGTTACTTTGGGGGTAGCAGGGGTAGATAGCATAATGGTTATGCAAAGAGACTCTCATGCCTGAGGCTCCAAAGTCCCAGGTTCAAGCCCCCCCACCCCTTCACACACACAAACACACACACACACACACACAACTATAAACCAGAGCTGAGTAGTTCTCTGGTTAAAAAAAACCACCAACAACAAAAAAAGTTACTTTAGAGGGCTGTGGAGACAGCATGTTGCTTATGCAAAATGACTTTCATGCCTGAGGCTCTGAGCTCCCAGATTTAATCCCTAACACCACCCAGAGTTGAGCAGTACTTTGATAAAGAAAAACAAAACGAAAGCCTTGTTATTTTAGAGTGGTCAAGATATCACATCTGGATAGATTCACCTGCTTTGTCCTGTGTATGACTCAGATTTGAGTCAGACCCCACTACACTGAAGGAAGCTTTGGAGCTGGGTATCTTTCCTTTTCTCCCTCTGTCTCTCTGAACTGGCTTGGAATGGTGAAGTCCTGGTGACAACAACAAAATGTCATTTTATTAAACTCCTTGATCTCTGTTTTAATTCATTCTGTTTTTATCTCATTTTGGAAAAAAAGATAATTTTAATCAACCATGAATATATAGCAAGAACCTAGGAAGACATAAAATATAAGACCTATTAATGTTTTGAGACACCATCTTCCTAAATGTTTTCACCTATATTCTGACTTTTTTTTTTTTTTTTAATTCTGTGACTTTTCTTTGTCACTGGAGCACAGAACCTCTGTAATGCTGCAAAGAAGCATTTAACATCTGAGTTAGGACCAGAAATTAAAAAAAAAAATTCTGAGCATTAGCTGAAAATTCAGAAAAACTGTGATGGCCAACCATTATTTTCTAAATTAGATTATGGCCACAGGTCCTGGGTTAAATCTGAACCCTCAGGGCAACAGAATGGTAGCATCTGGGTGGGAATTACCTGGCCTCAGGGTCTGTGTTGAAAGCCTTCTCTGGGAAATCAGATCCTCTTCAGGGACTCTCCTGGGCAAAATGTAACAAAGACCCAAGGAGCAAGACTTTAAAGCATTTGAATATTGTATTCCTTTTCTACAGATTAAACAGAAAGTATTTGAACTGTCTTAAAGCAGAGGAGTGTGAGTATCCTCAATTTCACAAATTATGTATCAGTTGTACTGATGACATTGGAGAACGTAAAAATATTCATAAAAGAAAATTAGAGAAAGTGTGTATGTGTGTGTCCTTGTATAAAAAGATTTATAGGAAGAACTGATGCATTTAAAATGTGAATCTGAACTGGGGAGATGAGTCCAAGGGCAGGGAATAGCTCACTCAGTAGAGCACCTACCTTGTTATGTGTGAGGCACCAGCACTACATGGAAACACCAGGGGAGCTCTGTGGGTGGGGGAACAGTGGTATCTCTTAAAAAGAAGGGGGGGGGGGTCAGGCGGTAGCTCCCCGGGTTAAGTGCACATGGAGCCAAGCGCGAGGAGTAAGGATCTGGATTCGAGCCCGGCTCCCCACCTGCAGGGGAGTCGCTTCACAGGCGGTGAAGCAGGTCTGCAGGTGTCTGCCTTTCTCTCCCCTTCTCTGTCTTCCCCTCCTCTCTCCACTTCTCTCTGTCCTATCCAACAACGAATGACATCAACAGTAACAATAATAATCACAGTAACAGCAACAAGGGCAACAAAAGGGGGAAAATGGCCTCCAGGAGCAGTGGATTCATGGTGCAGGCACTGAGCCCCAGCAATAACCCTGGAGGCAAAAAAAAGAGAGAGAGAGAGAGAGAGAGAGAGAGAGAGACCTAAGCTAGGGAAATCACTCAAAAGTCTCATCTTTGCAGAAGCCCCAGGTTTCATTTATTTGTGGGTAAGTGGATAAATAGCTGAATTCATAGTGACAGAATATAAAATGGCGGCTACCAGGTTGGGGAGGTTGGGGAGTTGGCCAAAGGGCCCAGTTTCCAGTTATAAATCATGAAGATCTAATGCACAACATGACAGTTAGAGTTAATACTATATTAAATCCATGGAAGTTGTTAATTGAGTACATTTGAAATTTTCTCACTTCAAAAAAGCAATGGCAATTATATGTCATGATGGACGTGAATATTATGGTGAGTGATAACTCATATTGTAATATGTAAATGTGTCAAATCAATACCTTAAACAAACTCTATATTGTTTGCCTATCATGTCTCAATAAAGTCAACAGAAAAAGATAATTCAAATTAAGTAAATATTGGAAACTGAGCAACTAGCAGTTTATTTAATTCCAATTAGATAGAAGAGACAGTCTGTGAGTAAGTTGTGCTGTGGACAAAAGATTAAGTCATGAAAGAAAGAATTCAGGTTATAGATAAAACTGGAAAAGGAAGTTCACGTTGTCAAGGGCATCTGGAAAAGTAAAGATGTTGGCTCAATGCTCTTGATAATAAATTAAGAAATCGTTTGGACAAATATGCAAGTATCTTGCTTGGTCTGAGCATTTGCTTTCCTAATTGGAAGTAACCTTGGTCTGGAAAGTTGCAGGAATTCATTCTCTTGGGAAGCTGTGTGTCTTGTCTGAGAACTGCAGAATTCATAGCAGCCTATACCTAGAATTTTTCTCTCTTCCCCCATGTGATCCAAGAACTGAACCAGCTCACAATGGGAATGAAAATGAAGTCACCCTCCCTACCTGCTTGACCCCACAGGCTGAAAGGAGCATAATCCTTAATAGGAGTAAAGAAAGAGAGAGAGAGAGAGAGAGAGAGAGAGAGAGAGAGAGAGAGAAGATACCTCACTGAATCCTAATTGGCTATTCTGGGAGTTATCTTTTACTTTTCCCTGACTCTTTTCCTCATCTTCTGTTTTGAATGAATTAAGGCAAAACCTGAACTATAAACAAATTGTGTATGTGTTGTGGACCAAAGGTTCCTTCCTATTGATCTGTGTATTATCACATTTTTGTAATCAACAATTGTGCTTTTTCCAGTGTTAAGAGGCAATGAGAATGACATCCATCATTATAAACTAAGTTCTGCTTACCTTAAATCAAGGACCTCCGTATGCTAATTTCAAGTGGGTTAAATTTGTGAGTGAAAACAAATTTAAAAATTATAGATGCTTGATGATCTTTCTCTCTCTCTTTCATTCTTTTTTTTAAATATTTATTTTATTTATTTATTCCCTTTTGTTGCCCTTGTTGTTTTATTGTTGTAGTTATTATTGTTGTTGTCGTTGTTGGATAGGACAGAGAGAAATGAAGAGAGGAGGGGAAGACAGAGAGGGGGAGAGAAAGATAGACACCTGCATACCTGCTTCACCGCCTGTGAAGCGACTCCCCTGCAGGTGGGGAGCCGGGGTTCGAACCGGGATCCTTATGCCTGTCCTTGTGCTTTGCGCCACCTGCGCTTAACCCGCTGCGCTACAGCCCGACTCCCTCTCTCTCTCTTTCTCTCTTTCTCTCTTTCTTTCTTTCTTTCTTTCTTTCTTTCTTTCTTTCTTTCTTTCTTTCTTTCTTTCTTTCTTTCTTTCTTTCTTTCTTTCTTTCTTTTTCTTTCCTTCTTGCCTTCAGGGTTATTGCTGGGGCTCGCTGCCTGTGCTCCAGTGCTCCTGGCAGCCATCTTTTTTCCCATTGCTATTGTTGAATAGGACAGAGAGAAATTGAGAGAGGAGGGTTAGATGAGAGAAAGGGAAAGATAGACACCTGCAGACCTGCTTCACCACCGCTTGCAAAGTGACCCCCCTGCAGGTAGGGAGCAGGAAGGAGGGAGGTATGATCTTTTTTCTCGTTATTGACTCCACTGCTCCAGGCTAACTTTTTCAGTTAGAAAGACATCATAGTATCAAAGCTTTCTTCAGTGTATTGGGGGCTAGGTTTGAGCCTGGGTCATACACATGGTGAAACAAGAACATTATCCAAATGAGTTAACTTGACAGTCCTTGGTAACCATTTTTAATGAATAATATTTATTGAGTACATATATGTGTCAGGTATTGCATGTATGTGGACTAATGGACAAACTGTTGCCCAAGTATAGTCTTTCAGTAACATATTTTCAAAAATAAATGTTCTTTAAATGCACATTAGTTAATGGAACATGATTGCTTTCAAAATATTTTGTTCTTGCAATAGTTTAAGCTTTCTCTGATAATTTTGCTTATAGTGTACAATGTCCATGAAACTCTTCTTTCATAGACAAAATAGTTGGACATTTTATCCGTAATATGTTGGATATATCCCAACTTTTCAAATATGAAAAAGTGCCTAAATTATTGCAGGTCAATCATCTTTTTAAAAAATAAATTTACAATAAATTCTCCTTGAAACCAGTTAATTGTCTTATACTGTTAATTTAGTTTATGCCACTTTCCTGTTTAAAACCCTCCATTGTTTTCCCATTTAGAAATGTCGTATTTCTATATATCTTATTTATGTCGTATTTCTATATATGTCGACTATATATATATATATTTCTATATATGTCGTATTTCTATATATCTTATTTATAAGATATATCTTATATATCCTATCAAGTTTGCTGTGTGTAAAACATTACAAAAGAATTATAATACATATTAGTGAAATTAAACCTGTTTACCAGCTAACTTTCTAACAAGCAGAGATTGACTTTTTTTAAGGTTTTTTTAAAAAATTTTTAATTTAAAAAAATATTTATTTATTCCCTTTTGTCGCCCTTGTTGTTTTATTGTTGTAATTATTGATGTCGTTGTTGTTGGATAGGACAGAGAGAAATGGAGAGAGGAGCGGAAGACAGAGAAGGGGAGAGAAAGACACCTGCAGAGCTGCTTCACTGCTTGTGAAGTGACTCCCCAGTAGGTGGGGAGCCAGGGACTCAAACCAGGATCCTTACGCTGGTCCTTACACTTTGTACCACCTGTGCTTAACCCGCTGAGCTACAGCCTGACTCCTGACATTGACTTTTTCAAAAAGTCATTACTTATTTTTGATTTGGTTTTACCAGACCACGGCTGAACTCTGGTTTAGAGTGGTGCTGGGGATTGAACCTGGGACCTTTGCTGCATCATACATGGAAACCGTTTTGCATAACCATTATGGTATCTCCCCATCCCTAAAGGTTTGCCAATTTGTTAATGAGAACTATAATATCACTGTAGCTTAAAAAGTTAATATTTAAAGCAATACAAAGTCCTGCAAATCATTGTGACAGGTGTTTTGAGACAAGAGATCTAGAATTATCATTGATTAAAAAAAAAGAGATGTGAAGAAAATTCCCACAATTTAGAAGAAAATCAAAACTTTGTCTTTTTTTTAATATTTATTTTATTTATTCCCTTTTGTTGCCCTTGTTGTTTTATTGTTGTAGTTATTATTGTTGTCGTCGTTGTTGGATAGGACAGAGAGAAATGGAGAGAGGAGGGGAAGACAGAGAGGAGGAGAGAAAGATAGACACCTGCAGACCTGCTTCACCACCTGTGAAGTGACTCCCCTGCAGGTGGGGAGCCGGGGTTCGAGCCGGGATCCTTATGCCTGTCCTTGTGCTTTGCGCTACCTGCGCTTAACCCGCTGCGCTACAGCCCGACTCCCAAAACTTTGTCTTCTTGAGAAAGCAAACGGACTTCTCCCTTTTCCTTCTTTTTATACTATTTATCTAGTTGATACTCTTTAAACCATTAAAAAATTTTTTTTTTTTGCCTCCAGGGTTATTGCTGGGGCTCGGTGCCTGCATTATGAATCTACTGCTCCTGGAGCCAATTTTTCCCCTTTTTTGTTGCTTTTGTTGTTTATCGTTGTTGTTATGATAATTGTTGTCATGATAATTGTTGTCATTGCTGTCTTTGTTGCTGGATAGGACAGAGAGAAATCAAGAGAGGAGAGGAGGACAGAGAAGAGGAAAGACACTTGTAAACCTGTTTCACCACCTGTGAAGCAACCCCTACACCGCCCCCCCCCCCCTCGCCGCAAGTGGGGAGGCGGGGCTTGAGCGGGGATCCAGGGGCTGGTCCTTGCCTGCACCATGAATCCACTGCTCCTGCAGGCCATTTTGCTACTGTCGTTGTTACCCTTTTTGTTATTGTTCTTATTGCTGTTGTTGTTGGTTAGGACAGAGAGAACTCGAGAGGGGGGAAGACAGACAGAAAGGGGGAGAGAAAAAATAGACACCTGCAGACCTGCTTCACTGCCTGTGAAGGGGTCCCCCTGCAGGTGGGGAGCTGGGGATTGAACCGGTATCCTTGCCCCAGTCCCTGCGCTTAAGTCGCTGTGCAACCATCCAACCCCCTCTTTAAACCATTTTAAGAGCTATTGCTTACTATTGAAAGCGCAGCTCAATATAGTTTACATGCGTATACATCCCACTAATTACTGCTGAGAGCTAGATAAAAACATTTTAAACAATCCAGAAGGTTTTTTGCATGACCCCTCTCCATTAATACTCTCTCGAAAGAGAATCTTTACCTTTAACTCTATCATTATAGATTAGATTTTCACTCTACCCTACTTCAGGTTCATAAGATGCGCTATAGAGAATATATTCTTTTTTGTCTGCCTTTGTTTATTTAACATTAGGTCTATAAGATTCATCCATGTTGTTGCATAGAACGGTGGTTTATTGTTTGTATAGAACGGTGGTTTATTGTTTGTATAGCTGAGTGGAATCTAATTATATGACTATGTATGTCGAGTTTGGTTTCTGTAGGCTTCTGATGATTGATATTTGGGTGGTTTCCAGATTTTGATGTTTATGAACAAACTTACTGTCAACATTTCTTTGCAAGTTATTTGGTAAATAAGTAAGTATACTAGTTTCCCTTGGGTAACTAGTAGAATTTTTTTTTAAGTTCACGTTCTTTAATGCACAAAAATTATTTGAGTAGAACTAGAAGAAAATTGAACATTTGTTCACAACACTATCTTGACCTTTACCATTCAAACAGTAGGAAGTAGGTGGTGGGCTGGGAGAGATAGCATAAAGTTTAAGCAAGACTTTCATGCCTGAGGCACTAAAGGTCCCAAGTTCAGTCCCTAGCACCACCATAAGCTAGAGCTGAATAGTGCTCTAGTAAAAAGAAAGGAAGAGAAAAGAAGATAAAGGAAAAGGAAAGAAAAGAAAAGAAGAGGAGAAAGGACAAATCTGTGGATTTGAGGATTTGGGAAAGACAATAACAAAAACACTTTCCTACCATGTTTGTTCTATCCAGTGTATAGCTGTGCTCATATAAATAGCTTCTTTAATTCTCCACTTCACAGTAATTATATAAAATTGATCCTGCTCAAAAGCTGAGAAAGTCTATAAATGATAGGTCCATATCCTGGTGCATTATCATAAAATTCAAGAAATCATGCAGCTACTAGTTTATAACTTGGGGAGACTACAAATAAGGCTTTCTCTTGAAGTTGAGCCAAGAACAACTTAGGGTCTCAAGGATTTATAATATGTGTGGGAGTCTATGGATACTGAGGAGGCTAAAAAGCTGGTCTCCACCCATCACCCATAATCATCAATGACCCAGTCTTGCAGGACTCCAATTCTCAGCTGAAGAATTTCTGAGTCATTGGGTATTGTATATGTTACACTTCAGTAAATCCTCCTAAAGCGTTTTCCTCCAAAGTGGTTTGGTATCAAGTCACATTCCCATTAGAAATATGAGTTTCTGTTGTTCCAAATCTTCTCTACCTTTCCAACATTTAATATTTAATTTTTTTGTAATTTTAGTCTCTTGGTAGATTTATTGTGCAGTCTGTGGTATTAATTTGTATGTCTGATGACTAATATGACAAGCACTTCTTCATGTGCTTATTACCCATCTACAGGTTCTTTTTCTTCTTTTTTTTAATGTGGTTCTGGGGCTTCGCACATTCACAATACTTCTGCTCTCAGGCCAACTTTTTTTTTTTTTTACATCACAGTGGTTGAACGCATGTGATTTCACTGCTGCCAGCTATTTTTTGTTTTGCATTTTATGTCAGATAAATACAGAGATAGAGACAGAGATAGAGACAGAGATAAAAGGAGAGGCACCACAGCATACTTACATTGTGACATGCTCCTGTGTTATGGGGGCTTGAACCTGGGTCATGCACATAGCAAGGCATATGCCCTATGTATTATCTTCCATCTCCTGAATATCTTCTTTTTATGAGGTGTGTTTTGTCCATATTTCAGCTTGCTTGTCTTTCAGAAAAATCCATTAGTAGAAGATTTTTTAAAAGGCGTTTTTATAGAGGGCCGGGCGATAGAGCAGTGGGTTAAACACACATGGCGCCAAACTCAAGGACTGGCATAAGGACCCAGGTTTGAGCCCCCAGCTCCCCCCCCCTCTTATCTTCCCCTCCTCTCTTGATTTCTCTCTGTCCTACCCAACAACAAAGACAGTAATCACAACAATAACAACAACAATAAACAACAAGGGCAACAAAAGAGAAAAATAGCCTCCAGGAGCAGTGGATTCGTAGTGCAGGTACAGAGCCCCAGCTATAACTCTGGAGGCAAAAAAAAAAAAAAAAAGAAAGAAAGAAAGAAAAGAAAAAAGGGCATTTTTACATGAATTATTTGCAATAGACAGTAGAGATAGAGATAAATCAAATACGATGTACTTATCTCAGACACTGGCCTATAAGATAGTGTTTTAGAACAAACTTGAAAGGGTATACTATCACCATTCTGCTTTTTTTTTTTCCCCAGTGTATGCTGTTTTCTTAACACAGAAACCATTTCTACTAACTCTTAAAGAATTAGTACAAGATGGGTCAGAGAAGGTGGGTTTATTGTTCTTGATAGCTGCATAGTATATTCCATTGTGTATATAGACCACAGCTTTCTCAGCCACTCATCTGTTGTTGGGCACCTGGGTTGCTTCCAGGTTTTAGCTATTATGAATTGTGCTGCTATGAACATAGGAGTACACACCTCTTTTTGGTTGGGTGTTATGGAGTCCTTGGGGTATAACCCCAGGAGAGGAATTACTGGGTCATATGGAAGGTCCATGTCTAGCCTTCTGAGAGTTTTCCAGACTGCTCTCCACAGAGGCTGGACCAATTTACATTACCCCTCCTACCCTATGGTTGTGTTAATTAATCCTTTCTTAAATAAAAAATAAAAATAAAAATAAAGAAAATAAAAGAATTAGTATCACTAACTTGTAGATTTTTCCTATTCTAGACATGATTATTGAGAATAACCAAGAAGAACTGGAAAAATAGAACAAAAGGTCACCAAGCCCCACCGTCTACTTTTTAATCAACAGAAATGAGGCTAAAAACCAGAAAATTTAGGAGACTGCAGGCTTATGGGGTTCTGTCATAAAGGAATGCTGTCTTGGTTCCCTAGTAATAGATGCATCTTGATAAATTACTCTTTGTTAAGATCAAGATAGGTGAGACGTGGTCTCTTTCTCTGCAAAGGAAGAGACTCTCACATTGATGTAGAAAGGGGAACAATTACAACTACCTTTGCCTCTACACCCCTAAGTCATAGCCTTTTTCCAGAGACCCCCATTTTTCGTAAGGTGATTTGTATACACAGAGGTAAACATAGGTAGCCTTTTGTCCAAACTTGGAATCACCTGGAAATCACTCTTCAGTGTGAGTTCCCTAAACATTTAGTCAAGGCCTGGAGACTCCACTGTGGCCCAGTTTCTTTTGTCCTGTCCTGATTCTTTCCCTTCCCTTCTGAAGAACATTCCTTAATAATAAACTCTCAACCTGTTGGGCTCTGTGTTGGAGGAGGACTCTGGGAAATTTAACCTGGCACATTAACCACTGACATCCTTCTAAGGCAGCTGGAAATCTTTCTCTCTTACACAGTTCTCCTTTACTTCCTGTTCCTGTCACATTTGACTTGTGTAACTTCTTTCTACTGCTCACTGCCCTCTCTTCTTAATATGAAACTGGGATTCCCTCTTGCTCTGTAGTTTAGGTGGGAAGTGCCTACACTTGAGCTTTCAAACAGGATGTATAATATTGAAACTGAATAGTTTTAAACAAGTATAGCTGTGAGTCTTTGCGACTGACACCTTATAAGGTGGCAAGGGAAGTGGCTTTATTTTTGTGGTCTTTTTGCTCCCTCTGGGTACATTATTAAGTTGCCTTTGTGTGAATGTAGTGTCTTTTTAAAAAATGCGCCATTAACATGCTATGATATACTGCACAGCATTCTATTCTATAATATATTCAGCTTTATATCAACACAGTGATTTTTCTTCTTTTTTTTTTTTTTTAACTTTCTTTTATTTCATAGAATAGGGAAACGTTGAGAGGGAAGAGAGAGACACCTGCAGCACATGGTAACATACGCACATACCCAGATACAGCACTGCCTGGCCTCAAATTTAGTGTCTTTTAGTGATTCCTTCCTCAAACCTAAAAACTAAGCTAAATGAATGTTCTTCCAGTTTGTTCGCATTGCTTGAGTACTTATTACTTTGCAGTTATATCGATAGATATAGAAAGACCAAAAGAAAGAAAGTGAAGTCTCTATTCTTGGAGATGTGTAGAAGTTCACTTAGGAAGTGTTTCCTCCTGTGTCTACAGGAGCCATCTTGGAAGCTTAGACCGGAGGCCAACTGCACATGGGTCATGATAAATTACGTTGAATAGCTTGAAATTTTAACATGGTGATTATGAACCAGTTGCATCTATAAACTGTTTTTTAATATTGTTTTATTATTTATTTTTTTGTAATATATTTTTTCTTTATTGGGAGAATTAATGGTTTACAGTAAAATACAGTCATTTGTGTATGTGTAACGTTTCTCAATTTTCATAATACTTTTTTTTCTTATTAAAGCATTGCTAAGCTCTGGCTTATATGGTATGGAGGACTGAACCTGGAAGTTTATAACCTCAGGCATGAAAGCCATTGTTTGCCTAACTATTATGCTAGGTTTCCTGCTCTAAATATACATGTTTAAAAATAAATCTAAATCAGGAGCGGGCTGTAGTGCAGCGGGTTAAGCGCAAGTGGCACAAAGCGCAAGGACTGGCGTAAGGATCCAGGTTCGAACCTTGGCTCCCCACCTACAGGGGAGTCGCTTCACAAGTGGTGAAGCAGGTCTGCAGGTGTCTATCTTTCTCTCCCCCTCTCTGTCTTCCCTTCCTCTCTCCATTTCTCTCTGTCCTACCCAACAACAATGACAACAATAATAACTATAACAATAAAACAACAAGGGCAACAAAAGGGAATAAATAAAATAAATATAAAAAATAAATTGTATAAAAAATAAATCTAAATCTCTGAGCCATGAAGGGAGTCCATTATCCTTTGTGTGATTTTTAATACAGTAGCGTAGGAGGATCAGGATGAGCATAAAATCATTGTTCTAATTTTTCACCCTATATACATCTTGTCAAATATGTTAATTAGGATAACCTTTATTTTCCCTTAAGGGACTTCAGCTGCTTGGCTTGGGCAACCAGTGAGAAAACCTGTCAACATAGTTTAATCAGCTTTTTAAACAACTGCATATATTTTCCATACCCAAGCATGGCTGTCTCCAATATTTGATCAATTTCTAGATTATATGTTTGCTATTTCTCATTATTGGAATATTGTTTTATCTTAATGGGAGAGGAAGACAGAGAGAGAGAGAGAGAGAGAGAGAGAGAGAGAGAGAGACCGAGACCAGAGTATTATTCAGCTCTAGCTTATAGTGGTGCTGGGGACTGAACCTGAGACCTTGAAGTCTCAGGTATGAGAGTCTTTTGCATAACCATTATGCTATCTGCCCATTCCCATAAACTGGGTTTTAAGCAAAGACTTGACATCCTACTATAATACAGGAAAGGTAAAACCCAATGAGCTCAGTGGTAAAATTTTTTATAGATTCATGAATCACTGTAATCGGTTTCCCAAGTTAGACTATGTCTTACAAACTATGTCCCAGGAGACTGGGAGAGCAAATACTTTGCATGAACAAAATGGAAGGTTACCAAATGGAAGCACCGAGCACAGGGGAAGTATCACAAACGGTAGAGTGATGTTGTGATGTCTCTCATCCTCTGACTCTCTCTTCCTCTTTATCAACCAAACAAACAAATCTGCCAAAAGTGGCAGGATTGTACGGACACAAAGACCCACTGAAAACTCTGCTGGCAAAATTCCATACTCTCTTTCTAGCTTATTCATTAGCGTTGCTCTTGTGTTTGTTTTGTCTTGCACTTGGATAATTCCACTGTGTCCTCCACCCCAACCTTTTAATTTCAGACAGAGAGGGAGAGGGAGGGGCCAAGCAGTAATGCATATGGCACGAAGCACAAGGACCAGCGTAAGGATCCTGGTTCATGCTCCTGGCTCCTTACCTACGGGGGGGGGGGTCACTTCACAAGTGGTGAAGCAGGTTTGCAAGTGTCTGTCTTTCTCTCCCCCTCTCTGTCTTCCCCTCCTCTCTTCATTTCTCTCTGTCCTATCAATAACAACAATAATAACAACAACAATGATAAACAACAAGGGCAACAAAAGGGAAAAAATAGCCTCTGGGAGCAGTGGATTCATAGTGCAGGTGCTGAGCCCAGCGATAACCCTGGGGGAGAGAGAGAGAGAGAGAGAGAGAAGGAGAGGCACCATAGCATCACCCCATCATTCAGGGGGCTTCCCTCAGTACTATGTGTGGTCCTCCTATGTCGGCTGGCAACTTGAACTTGCATCCTCACACTTTGAAAAATGTATACTCTACCAGGTGAGCTATCTACTGGCTCTCACTACTGAGTTTTGTTTATGTGTGTGTGTGTGTGTGTGTGTGTGTGTGTGTGTGTGTGTTAATTTGTAAAAAGAATTTCCACAAAAATACCTGGTAACTATTAAACTCTAATAATTTTTAGGAGAAAATACTGAACTTTTTAGTGGTTGCATTTTATTTTTGTATCACTGGATTATCTATCACTTTAAATACGTTTCAGGTGTGCCTAACAATATGTTTAGCATTAAATGTCTAATTCCCTTCTTTCCATGTAGTTGACTGTGTTTTTGTTTTCTTTTAAAGAAACATATACAGGAACAGCCCAGATGTCCAGTGCATTGTCTTTGCACACTAAATTTGTCTAGTGGTAGGATAAGAGCTTGTAATCGCTGTCAGATTGTGAATAAAAAGTCCAGAACTAGATGCATTAAAGCTCTTCAATAGACAAAGGCTTTGAATGCACACACAAAGCACTGTAGGTAACAGGTGTGCTGGAAAGGTGTTAATTGAGGGACCCTTGTGTGTAAATGTGTGGTGAGAGATTCTGATTAGGACCCCTGCATTGTGCAGTGAAGGGACTGGAAGATTAAATCTAACTGCAGAGGAAGAAGAGGCTCATACACAGTGAAATGCTAAAGGAATGTATTTAGCAAGAAGAGGGTAGGCTTTCTGTACCTCAGGAACAAAGCACTCTCTAAGTCAAGGTTGTGTATTCTTAGGTACCTGTGCTGAGGAATGTGTCAGTTCTTCAATGTCAGAGCTCAGCTGCGCTGTCCAAAACCTCCTGATTATCCTGAAGAAACCGTGAGGGAGTAGTAGCTGCTGCAAGTTCAGAAGACCGTGTGAGGGGACAGAATTTCATTAACAGCACCCCAAGAAGAGCTAGTCAGTCTGAGGAAACAGCAGGGGGAATCCCCACCACTTAACACAGAAAATGTTCCTAACAGCTCCACCTCACCATTCACCACATCTGCTGTGAAATACTTCATCAGGCTGAAAGCTGTAGGTGTGACTGAGGGGCAGTGCCAGAAGGTCTAGGATTGTGAGAGGTTCACAGCTCACCAATTGCTTTATGGCAATGCAGAAAAGTGTGTTCCTGAAATGACATTTAAGCATTTTTTAGAAATACCAACAAGTCTTTGCAGCTCAGTCTTCGTAGTCTTTAAAAGACCTAGAAGCTAGGGGAACAATCACTCAAACACATTTTATGACCAGATGAAAGAATGGAATACTAACAGGGAAAATTGGGGAGAAGGAGAAGCAGAAAAGACTGGGAGATGAAGGTGCTTATTTAGACTTATTAATTTAGACTTATTAAGATGCTTATTAATAATTATTTATTAGTAAATCAATCTGATATCTCAGGGGAAATCTGATATTTGCTGAGGGGAGCTCCTCTTTCCCCTCTGTTCCTATTCTCAAATTATTAGAATAATAAAATTACTAAGCACTCATTCTAAGTTAGTTAACATTTTTTAACAAGGACCCGAGTTCAATCCCCCATCTCCTACTTGTAGGGGGAAAGCTTCCTGAGTGGTGAAGCAGGGCTGCAGGTGTCTCTGTCTCTCTCCTTCTCTATATCCCTTCCTCTCAGTTTCTGGCTATCTCTACCAAACAAATAAAAATAAAATTTTTAAGTTACAAAGGATTCAGTTTGTAATGATAGGGGCATGGACGACTCCATGTTGTACCAGGGGCCCAAAGTCTAAAAAATCATTTGCAGTTAGCACTAATGTTAGAAATAATTTTGGGGTTGGGCAGTGGCACAGCTGGTTAAGCTCCTCACCTTCAAGGAAAATCATCCTGAGCAGTGAAACAGTGTTACAGGTGACTGTCTCTCTCCCTCTCTATTCTGTCTCCCTCTTTCCTCCTCTCACTTTCTCTCTTTCCTTTCAAAAAAAAAGAAAAGGCCATCTGAAGCAGTGACTTTGTCATGTAAGCACTGAGCTCTAGTGATAATCCTGCTTAATATATATTTAAATATATAATCTATAGTATATATTTAAATATGCAATATATTTTAATTAAAATGTTTTAAACAGTATTCTTTTTTAAATTTTTAAAAAATTTTCAACTTTTGTTGTCCTTGTTGTTATTATTGTTATTGCCATCGTTGTTGTTGGATAGGACAGAGAGAAATCGAGAGAGGAGGGAAGATAGAGAGGGAGAGAGAAAGATAGACACCTGCAGACCTGCTTCACTGCTTGTGATGTCAAACCCCCTGAAGGTGGGGAGCTGGTGGCTGGAACCAGGATTCTTATGCTGGCCTTTGTGCTTGGCACCACGTGTGCTTAACCTGCTGCACCACCACCTGGCTCCCCCAAATTTTAGTTTTTTAAATCATCAAATTACATATTAAGCCAAATGGCTCTATCAAATTTTTCTCTATTAAAAAGTTATGGAAACAATAGCCTTTTATGAACTATTTATAACATTTGAAGGAGAGAGAAGGAGAGAGAGACACACACACACACACACACACACACACAGAGAATGCACCACAGCATCACTTTGATATGTGGCGCATTAGGAACTGAAATGAGACCATTCCCAGGCATGCAAGTCTCATGATCTACCAGTTGAACTATTTCCTTGACTGCAACAGTAAAGCTTTTAGAGATGAACCTACCCGGAAAATGCAGAATCTTAAGACTTCCAGAATGTTCTTAGTAGTTTCTCATTATTTCCTTCTTCACTTGGTAGTGACTCCATCATTGTACAATCAATCAGTAAATACTTAACAATTACCAAAATGGCTCGAAAATTATCTTAGACATTCCAGGGGATGGATACACACACACACACACACACACACACACGAAATTATATTCCCTGACTTTAATATATTTACATTTGGAAATGCTTAAAGTATATGTTAAAAACCAACAAAGGACAGATAACATATTAAACAGCTGGAAATTGACTAACAAGGAAATACAAAGGAGAGACAATGTTGTGGGCCAAAACCAGTGGACATTTTTATGAAGGAAGCAGGACTCAAGCTAGACATGGAGGGACAATTAGGAGGGAGGTAAAAAGTTTTCCAGGTGGGCTGGAAGGTTGATAGAAGAAAACAATACTAACACCTCTAAACCCAAAGAAGGTGAAATTCTCCCTGCAAGTGACAGATTTGTAGGGACCAGGCTAATGTTACTTGAGGGAAAATGCTGCCTGAGGATAGTGACAGGTGGCACTATTGTTTTGGGACTTCACTTGAACCTTAATGGTAGATGCTTGCAGCAGGTGTGCTGAGTTGTTTTGAATTCAATAATTAAAAGATGCTCACAGAGCAAAGTTGAGCTGTTTAAACAAGTGCTCAGTTTAAACAAGTAGTTAAGAAAATTAGAGCATGTATTAGGTCTCTGGAATTCAGGGTATTCAGTTCATGGTTTAGTTTGGTTTTATTTTTGCTACAATTCAGCTCGCTTATTTAGTCTATGCTTCATCTAGCAACATCCTGTACTGGATGACAGAAAGCTTTGGGTTTGAAGCTTATTAATGAAACTTGAGGAAAGTTATCTTCTTCTAAGTTCAGTCTATAACAGAGGGAGGACATCTTGCCCTCACTTAACAGTTGTCGAGATGAAATGAAAAGCATATTGATCTCTTGGCACATTTTAAAAATTATTTATTATTAGAAAGATAGGAGGAGAGAGAAAAAGAACCAGATATCACTCTGGTACATGTGCTGCTGGGGACTGAACTCAGGACCTCATACTTGAGAGTCCAGTGTTTTATCCACTGCACCACCTCCCAGACCACTTGGCACATTCTTTCTTGCTCCTTTTTCCCCCTTTCTCCATATAGGCAATGACCCACAAGACCATTTAACTTATCATATGTGTTTGTGACACCATTTTGGAAGAGGATGGAGTATTACTGACAATTACATTGGGCTCATTATTAAACCGAGATTGAACCTCATTGTATTTCTTTATGAAAAGAGAAGGGAAAAATGAAGGGAAAAAAAAACCCTGTACATCAAATGCAAAGCTTGCATCACAAGAGATGTTTGTGGTTTCTCTGCATCTCAGTCAAGTCCTCGTCACAGTGTCACTGTCACTGCATTGAGCCTGTCTGATTCTGATGCCTGGGTGTTATGAATGTAATGGGGATACACTGTAGACTGGGGTCCTTCATGTCTTTGCTTGGGTATCAAACAACTCAACCTTTTAGGGCTCAAAGCCCAACTTTTGGTTATTTCTTTACCCTCTATCACACATTTGATCTTCTCCCTGGCCCTCACCAAATGACTCAAAGTCAAAGCTATACGTATTTGAAATCTGACATTTTGTTCGTTTGTTTGTTTTGTTACCAGGGTTTTTGCTAGGGCTTCCTGTCCACGTGGATTTTTTTTTTTTTTTTTTTTTTTTGGTTTGTTAAGATCAGGAGTGGGGGAAGTCCACTTGTGGGTCATATGTGACCCAGAAGATCATTTGATCTGGTACTGACAAGGTAACTGCAGCTAGAACTCAAAATTTCATGAATCTAGTAGTTTTTCCATAGCTCCATAGTGGCTTCATAGTCATTAAGTGCTAGTTTTTAAGCTGATAATTTTGTCTGACCCGTGAATGATGTTATAAATATTCAAGTGATCTTTGGCAGGAAAAAAGTTTTCCCATTCCTATTTTAGAGTATGAGAGACAGAGGGTAGGGGAGATGGAGCGGGAGGGAGGAGAGATACCACTATTCTACTGCTCCTGTGAAGCTTCCCTTGAGCAGGTTCTCCCAAGAAATCTGACATTTATCATTTCATGGTGACTATAATCTAAAGATTTCTTTCTTTTTTTTTTTTAAATATTTTTTATTTTATTTATTTATTCCCTTTTGTTGCCCTTGTTGTTTTATTGTTGTAGTTATTATTGTTGTTGTCGTCGTTGTTGGATAGGACAGAGAGAAATGGAGAGAGGAGGGGAAGACAGAGAGGGGGAGAGAAAGATAGACACCTGCAGACCTGCTTCACCGCCTGTGAAGCGACTCCCCTGCAGGTGGGGAGCCGGGGTTCGATCCGGGATCCTTATGCCGGTCCTTGTGCTTTGCACCACATGCGCTTAACCCGCTGCGCTACAGCCCGACTCCCTAAAGATTTATTTCTTTTCATGGATTATAACAACAGTTTTGTAAAGGTCTCCCTTAATCCTCTACTTTGTTCCTCTGCTTATTTTCTCCGAGTTGCTTTACACTACAAGTAGAATAAAAGCACACCAGTTTTTATTGCTGTTTGTTTTTAGCCTCCAGGATTATCGCTGAGGCTCGGTGCCTGCATCACAAATCCACTGCTCCTGGAGGCCATTTTTTCTCATTTTTGTTGCCCTTGTTGTTGTCATTATTGTTATTGTTGGACAGGACAGAGAGAAATCAAGAGAGGGAAAGAGAGGGACACCTGCAGACCTGCATCACCAATTGTGAGGTGACCCCCTTGCAGGTGGGGAGCCCAGGAAAGGGATCTTTATGGTGGTCCTTGCACTTTGCGCCATGTGTGCTTAACCCACTGTGCTACCTCTCAACCCCCTATAGCATATACTTTATATAAACAGTTTGTTGTTCTTTTTCTCTCTCTACGATCCTACTTTGTAGTAAATTTTTTTTCAACTTTATCCTCACTCTCACCTTCCATATGGTGGGTGAAAGAGTAGTTCTCTTTCTAGTCCTAAGAAGAATGTTAAAAGAAAGGTGTGATCATAAACTGTTTGATATTGATTGTAATTTGGACCTTTAAAGATATCATCAGGGCTGGATTAGTGGCAAAAGATTTTCATGCCTGAGGCTCTGAGGTTACAATTTCAATTCCTGGTATCACCATAAGCCAGAGTTGAGCAGTGCTATGGTAAAGATGTCATTGAGGGTGAGGTCAAGTGGTAATAAGTCTTTTGAACTGAAATACAGGCCCAGTTAACCCCTTTCACATTCCTTGAGCAAGTGAGCAAGGGTGAAAAAGGATATCCATGTGTGTTTTCTGACAAAAAATGCCTTTGAGAGGTGACTCTGTAATCATCTTTTACGTCTGGTGAACTGGAGAAAGTCCATTCTTCCACATAGGCATTCTTGGAATAAAAATGTCCCTAGAGAGTTGATTTCCTGCTTCACCATGCTATACCCGTTTTACCTGCTAATCTGCACCTCTCAGAACTGTTGAGAAACCTAGCTAATGAAAAAGCGCTTGGCAGCATCATAGCAACTATAAAATAGGCAGCATGTAAAAATAGTAAGACATCTTTCTGTAGGCACATGAACTCTTTGTGCATGAAATGAGAGAGTGATGCAAACGTTTCAATTTTTTGTTGTTGCCTTCACAAATTGGAAGTATTGATAGTTTTGCCAGCTGGCTTGCTGTAGTGAGTTATTTCTAACTCTAGTATGCCACTTGACTTGAATCCTTTCTAATTCTAATATTAGTTTTCTTATGAACTCATGCACATATTAATTATGTAAGAATCCATGCCTGCTTATTTAAAAGGAGGGAGCACCAATGTTTATGTTGAATGGTCATAGAGGGAAATAAATGGCTTTATTTATGTCCCCAAACTAGGAATTAGTAGCACCTACTTGGTAGTTTGAGTAGCTACAGTGAGAACACAGTGCAATTCCCATGTGCAGGGGACATACTCATGCCAGATGTTCTGATCCACAAGTCAACCCAGAGGGAAGTGAAGGGAAGACATCCAGAAGATGGCCCTGCTGTAGTCCATCTACACGAATGCCTGAATTCCTTTAGATTATAGCCTGTTCAGCTGAGTCATGGGTTCAAATGCTTCCTCCATGTCAGCCAAGCTCAGTTTTCCTGATGACAGTTTCAAGAGAACCACGGACCTACCGTGGTTATGCACAGTGATTGAAAAAAGACTGGTAGGTTTTAGTCCTTTTTTAAAGATTTCTTTTTAAATTATCTTTATTTATTTATTGGATAAAGACAGTCAGAAATCAAGAGGGAAGGGAGGGATAGAGAGAGTGAGAGACAGAGACACCTGCAGCACTGCTTCACCACTTGTGAAGCTTTCCCCCTGCAGGCGGGGACTGGGGGCTCGAACCTGGGTCCTTGCGCATTGCGACATGTGTGCTCAACCAGGTGCGCCACCACCTGGCTCCCAAGGCTTAGTCCTTTTTACAAAAGAACTAAACTCACACCCAAAGCAAATCATGATCAGTTTGCACGTTGGCTATTCTGCTGCTCCCTCTTTTCCAGAGAAGATTACAAGCAGAGGTTGTCTTAGCAGATACTTGCCAACCTCTTAGGACTATGATATTACAAAGAACACAAGAGAGATAAGATAAGATGATCTTCATACTTTTAAAGTATGGTAGAATACTCAATCCTTGTTTATTTTATTTTGTCCTATTTATAATGGTAGTATGTGTGTTCCTGTGTATGTTCCTGTGTGTGTGTGTTTATGGGTGCAGGAGTTGTCAAATATTTTGGAATTTTGATTTCTGTTTACCCTCCCAAGGGTATTCTACTGTAAAATTAAACCTTTTGATGTGGTATTTGATTGATTGCTCTTTGTTGACTTGGAACATTTTTCTTACTTCTCCCCAGCTTCACTCAAATACAAGTATGTGAAGTGTTTGCATATATCTATATGCAAACATGTTTTCCCCTGAGATATTTTTGACAGAAATTTGTTTCCATCATTTCTTTTCTTAGATCAAGTTTAGGGTTGCTTATGGGGGTTACATCAGATGTTCTTCTGTGTTTCCTCACAAGACAATACAACTCAATACCATTGCTCACTGGATATGATGACTCACTCTCCTGAGAGTATTAAATGGGTGTGAGCAGAGTTGTTATACAATAAGATATATTTTTTTATTTATGTGGAGTATCTGGTGGGTGGGGTTAAGAGATTCTTTCCTGTGCAGTGCCCCAGGATTACACAAATACTGCTCTGTTTCTTGCAGCCCAAGTGACGCTTTTCAAAGTATCTGAGAAGAAAATTTGTCTTCTCTGATTACAGTGTGCTGGTAACTCTCTGCTTCAAATATTCTTTTTCTCTTATCTCCAAGTACTGCTCTACATTTTCCAATGTCTGGCAGATTGACAAACAAAGGTGGACCAGTAAAAGCTGATCAGAGGTAAGAAAACTTAACTCTGTAATTTGGGGCATGTTTTCTGAAACAGAGAGAAGGAAATTATATTTGCTGCATTATTTTTAAGAACTTTGTCATCTTTCCATTGAAAAATTTAGTTGAATTTTATAAGTATTTGGATATATTCAGATTTGGTAATAAAGGAGCTATGAATGACCTGAATCTTTTGTATCTTTCTGGGAATTGGCTTTTAGTTTCACTGATATAGAATGCTCATTTTTTAGGTCCTTGTGTGTGAAAGCAGCTCAAGGAAGACATTGCTTCCAAATCTTCTCTTCTATATTCTCTCTGTTTAAATAGTAAGTTTAACTTAAATCATGGGCCAGCACGATAGCTCACTTGTATAGTGCTCTTGCTTTGCCACTCACATGATCCAGCTTCAAGCATGGCCGCACTCTACTAAAGGGAGCTTTGGTGATATGGTATCTTTCTCTCTGTCTCGATCTGGAAAAAAAAAAAGTTGACATGGAGTGATGAAGCCCCCAGTTGTGACAAAAATTAAAAGATTTTTAAAGGAAAAACAAATAGTACTTCACATGCCATTTTAAAGGAGACTTTATAGGTTCAAGCTCATATTATCTCTAAGTTGGCACAGTAGCTCACATAGCTTTGCCACATACGTGACTAAGTTTCCAGTGTGGCCCCGCCATATTAGAGTGAGCTTATTGCTGTGGTTCACCTCTCTCTCTCTCTCTCTCTCTCTCTCTGAATACTTGGAACAGTGAAACCCCAGCAATGACAAAAAGATAGTACACTAGTAAGATTCCTTTTATCTTAATTGATAATAAAAATTAGATTCCCCTAAAATATTTACAAAGTGATTTTCTAAAAACTTTTTTAAAAAATGATGTGTTTCTTCCATTATAAAAGAAGGCAGAAATACTAAGTAGTAATTCATCTAAGAGCAAGAATAGGGGGCAATGTAATGTCAGGTTCTAGGAAATACCTGATTTGGATACATGCAGATTATAACTCATGACAGGGTAGCATCTAAAAGCTCATTTCTGACAACTATTCAGAACCCCGAGTCTTGCTATAAAAATTGGTGCTTACAACTCACATAAATCATATACATATTGCCATAAAGTTTACTGTTGTGGCTCAGTGCTGGTACCACACTGGCACTATGAATCCACAGTTTCTAGGGGCCATTTTTTTCTATTTTATTTTGATAGGACAGAGAGAAATTGAATTTGGGAAGGAGAGACAGAAAAGGGAGAGAATGATAGATACCAGCAGACCTGCTGCATCTCTCATGGAATATCCCCCTTGGCGTTTGTGCCCACTCAGGTGTGCTGCCTCATGGAGTTAAGTTACATTTAACTTAATTTATGCTGAGAAAGTACTGATAGTATCATATCTAAAATTCTATTCTAAAGTTTATAATATTGTTTCTCTCTCCATAGTCCAAATCAGAAGGAGCTGTTAGGGCAGGTACTTGTGGATACCATATTCTTCATATCTCTCTGAGGTGCATTCCTTACACTAATGGATGTGGGGAAGAGGTTCCTTTACTGTGATCAAAACACAGTGGGAAACACGATAGCTGTTGCACTAAAAGCTCTAAGCTTCTATTTCATAAATACGGAATATCACATTTATATGAGGATATATAATAGACATGTGATATTTTAAGAATATATATGTCAAAATAGAAAAGGACCTTCATTGAGGGTGAAAATGGTCTACAGACATCTATCTACCACGAGGAGATGTGCTCATGTGTCAACATCCAAACTGTAAACCATTAGCCTCCCAATACAGTGGAATAAACTGTGTCTGGGAGTATTTGAGAATGGTTGAAGAAGATGACCATTCATTGGGTAAAAAGCTACTTGTTGGGCCAGGGGTGGTGCACCAGGTTGAGCGCACATGTTACGATGTGCAAGGCTGAGCATCTAATATGAAAGGGCCCTGAATTGCTAGTGCACAGCAAAATGTCACTCTGCTTGTGAACTATCTTTCTTCCTGGTACTGTGGATAAAGCACTGGACTCTTTTTTTAATGATTTCTTTTTTTAATTTATTTATTGGGGAATTAATGTTTTACATTCCACAGTAAATGCAATAGTTTGTACATGCATTAACATTTCTCAGTTTTCCATATAGCAATACAACCCCCACTAGGTCCTCCATCATCCTTCTTGGATCTGTATTCTCCCTGCCCACACACCCCAGAGTCTTTTACTTTGGTGCAATACGCCAATTCCAGTTCAGGTTCTACTTGTGTTTTCTCTTCTGATCTTGTTTTTCAACTTCTGCCTGAGAGTGAGATCATCCCATATTCATCCGTCTGTTTCTGACTTATTTCACATAACATGAATTTTTCAAGGTCCAGCCACGATGGGCTGAAAACGGTGAAGTATTCCATTGTGTATATATACAACTTGCTCAGCCACTCACCTGTTGTTGGACACCTGGGTTGCTTCCAGGTTTTGGCTATTACAAATTGTGCTGCTAAGAACATATGTGTACACAGATCTTTTTGGATGAAGCACTAGACTCTTAAGCATGAGGCCCTGAGTTCTGTCCCTGGCAGCACATGTGCTAGGGTGATGTCTGGCACCATCTCCCTTTCTCTCTCTCCTATCTTTCTCATGAATAAGTAGATAAAATCTTAAAAAAAAAAAACTTTCAGGGAGTCAGGCAGTAGCGCAGTGGACTAAGCGCACATGGTGCAAAGCACAAGGACCGGAGTAAGGATGCCGGTTCGAGGCTCCAGCTCCCCACCTGTGGGGGTGGGGGGTCGCAGGTGAAGCAGGTCTGCAGGTGTCTATCTTTTTCTCCCCCCCTCTGTCTTCCCCTCCTCTCTCCATTTCTCTCTGTCCTATCCAACAACAATGACATCAATAACTACAACAATAAAACAACAAGGGCAATAAAAGGAAATAAATATAAAAAAAGAAAAAACTTTCAAAAAATGAAAAAAAATGCCATTGCCTGTAGTACATATATTTTCGCTAGAAGAAAAAGAGAGAATAATTAGGAGATCTAAGACAGAAGGAGATAGTGAGTGGCGGACTTGTAGGTATATTTAAGCAAATGTTGATGTATTAAGCAACATTAAACATGCTTTAAAGTTTTGAAGGGGATTTTAATAGTCCTTGTGTTGTGTGGAAGAAGGCTAAGATAACAGAAATTCTGAGTACATTCAGTTAAAACTTGCCTACCATAGGCTGAAAGTAACTCAAGGATCTAACCAGTGGGGGGAGGGGGTGCTAAAAGGAGCCCAAGGTGGGGGGGTGGGGGGTGGCCCAGTACCCTGTAGTGAAGGAAGATGACAAACTGATGGAGTGTGCAGTGTGCTGACACCTAGCCCTAGGGAGATATGAAACTGCACACATAACAATAGCCAAGTAAAGCAACATTTCCCCAGTGAACAGATAAAACAAAAACATGCCTGCCTCAAACTTCTAGGATAACCACTAAGTGAACAGGAACGCTGTACCAAATTTCCAAACTAGATGGAGAAGAAAAAAACCAAAAAACAAACAAATAACAACAACAACAAACACACAACAAAAAGTTGATCAGGAGAAAGCAAATAGGTAGTACATCAGATAGCAGAAATAAATGAAAACACCTCAGTGCTTTAATATATGCAAGTAGTTTAAATGTTTGATCTGAGAGTCAGATTATCAGACGAGATTAAAAATCAAAATTAACATATGTTAGATAAATCTGGAACATAATGATTTAGAAAGTTTTAATGTGAATGGCATGAAAGTTATGCTAATACTAGGCCATACTAATGAGAAGAAAGCTGATTAGATGCTAAAGCAAAATGTGTTGGTAGATTTATAGAAAGTAATGGTATAATGATTAAGTTCATCAAGTAGCTATATGAATTATAAACTAGCATGGCCTAGGAGGTGGCTCAGTGGGCAAAGCATTTGACCTGTGATGAGAATCCAAGTCTGCCCCTTGGTATCACATGTGCCAAAGTGATGACGGTTCTCCCTCACTCTTTCTCTCTTTAGTAAATAGGTGAAATTAAGGGGGCCTGGCAGTGGCGCAGCAGGTTAAGTGCACATAGTGTTATGCAGAAGGATCTGTGCAAGGACCGAGGTTCCAGAATCCTTGCTTGCCACCTGCAGTGCAGTTTCATGAGCTGTGAAGCAGGTCTGCAGGTGTCTTCCCCCCATGGAATAAAAAATAGAAACAAACAAACAAAACAAGGCCTCTGAGAGCAGTGGATTTGTAGTGCCAGCATTGAATAACACTGAAGAAGGAAAAAAGTAAATAAGTAAAATTAATAAAAAAGAATTATAAAGCCAGCCTGGATATTATAAGAGTCCCAAAGTACATAAAGCAAACAGGGACAAACTATAAATTGAGATAGGCCATTCCACTATCATGTTAGGAGATTTTAATTAACTTCTCCTAATAATTGGATTGTACCAAGCAGATGCAAATTAAGTAACAGAAGGTATCAACAACACATGTTAGTCTTAATACCTAATCAAGGAGAAGCTGAGTGGTGGTATACCTGGTTGAGTACATACATTACAATGCAAGGACCTGGGTTCAAGTCCCCAGTTCCCACCTGCAGGGGGAAGCTTCACTAATGGTAAAGTAGTGCAATAGGTGTCTCTCTTTCTCTCTCCCCCTCTATCTCACTTTCTTACTTCCCTTCTTAATTTCTCTCTATCCTATCAAATAAATTTTTTTGGGGGGGAAAGTTGTTAAAAAATACAATAAAAAAACCTTAACCAATGATAGACATTTTAGACCACTAAACACAAGCAAGAAAATCCAAATAAGTCTCAAATTAAAAAATTCGAATGCTAGTAGCTGAAAGCTTAGGCTCATTGACAGTAATATAGACCATGCTCTTTGAGCACTGAGTTCTGGAAAAAAAATCCATATCAATTGTCAAGGAGGAAATATTGAAATATGACCCTGGGAAGAGCTAATGCTATTTGATGGTTTGGCCTTTGTAGACTTTTCTAACTGTCATGTCAGAAGTTCCACATGAAATGATTGATGCTAAAATTGTACTACTGGTTTCAGTAAACACACAGCTACGATACTTATACAAAATTCTTTTTCCAGTAATTTTAACGAATTATGCAAATGTTGAAAATCTGTATCTGTAGCCTTTCTACCCCAGTATAATATCAGAATAGATAAGCCTTCTCATTAAGGTCAGCCTAAAACATGAGTCTAGAAATATTTGCTTTGTGGTGTGCTTAGAAAGTATTTTCCCTTCTATGTACTTAGCATGAGTTTTGTTTTATACAGGAATATGACTGTCATTAAAAAAAAAAATCCAAACTAGGGCCTAGGCAGGTGGCTCAGCTGTAGAGTACCGGAATTGCATGCATCTGACCTTATGCAGGACCCCCTGAATCATATCAAATGGCTGAATAGTGCGCTGGCCTCTTTCATTCAGAACAGCAACACCACCAAATGGACAGGAAGTCATTCATATTAATGTCTCATCACAAATTAAAAACTCCTGATGTAGGTATGGAAGGTAATAGTTCTTTCTTTGGGGAGTTGGGCGGTAGCACAGAGGGTTAAATGTACATGGCACAAAGCACAAGGACTTGTGTAAGGATCCTGGTTCCAGCCCCTGGCTTCCCACCTGCAGGGGAGTCGCTTCACAAGCAGTGAAGCAGGTCTGCAGGTGTCTATCTTTCTCTCCCCCTCTCTGTCTTCCCCTCCTCTCTCCATTTCTCTCTGTTCTAACTAACGACATAAACAACAACAATAACTACTACAACAGCAATAAAAAGGGCAACAAATGGGAAAATAAATAAAAAATAAGAGTTCTTTCTTTGGAGAATAATTTGTGATAGTGAAAGGAGAAGTTCAAGGAATTTAATAATACTTGGAGAAGAAGTGGTTTTAGTTCACAGAAAAAAAAATTTTTTTCCCTCAAAGCCTTGGTGTATGGTGACTTTGTAGACAGAAAAAAAAAGTTTTGTTTTTTAATCTGGGAAAAATTACATCGTGTTGTTTGCCTAATTGTGAAACTGAAATCCACAAACCAATTTCTCAAGACATCACACAAATTTGCAACACTAACCTGAACTTCACATAGTTCGTGTGATATACAAGAAATAATCCCCATTTTATAAATGTAGGAACTGAGAAACTGAAGTTCAGTGTCTTGTCCCAAGTTATGATATGACAGCATGTTATGCTAATGTATGATTGATTCTTTCCCCATTAAGTCATGTCCTGATTTTTTTTTTTACTGTTAGGGTTGTGGATATGGAATATACCTGGTAATGTTGACGAACCCACCTTAGGCAAGAAAATTTGACTAGTGTATTGAGTTTAGTTTTAGCTTATTTGATTCTTGACTCTCTGAATTCCCAAAGACTCATTTGACTTTTTTTAAGTATAATTTTTATTCTTTATTTGTTGGATAGAGCCAGCCATAAATCAAGAGGGAAGGGGGTGATAGAGAGGGAAAGAGACAGAGAGACACCCGCAGCCCTGCTTCACCACTCATGAAGCTTTCCCCCTGCAGGTGGGGACGGGGGCGGGGGGCTCGAACCCGGGTCCTTACGGATTATAATACATGAGCTCAACCAGGTGCGCCACCACCCGGCCCCCCTCATTTGACTTTTTATGTTGCATGACTCACACACTATTCATAATACACTTGTTTTCCTCTCATCATTTTACCTTTTGCATGAATAAAATCTCAAGCAACCCATATTTGGATGAAAGACACAGTGGCCATGGGTCTGGGTTGGTGCCATTAGCCAGAAAAGGCATTCTGGGAAAAGGGTTGTCAAATAGTCTTCATCTTTTCAATTCCACCCTCCACCCCCCCCCCCCCCTTCAGTAGATACTTGTCACAAAATAGCAGAATAGGAAGCAAGGTGATACCAGGTAGAAGTAAATGATTAGCACCAAGTATACCTGCTCAGAACCCCAGCTTTGCCATTAAGTAGTAGGGTAGCCTGGCCCGTTCTTCATATTAATAAAATGATGGCGATACTGTGTATTAGACAGTTATGGAGAACACTGAGGCGATGCATGTAGCTTGCTGAACTCATACCTGAGTGCTCTGCATACTTTAGCTCTCTTTATAGCAGCCCCTCACACAATGCTTTAGGGATGGTCCCCTCTTTGAGCTCCCCTAAGCTATAAGGCCTCGCCACTGTGTGAATGTGTGTAAAAGTTAGTTCTGGGTTGTGCTGCAGTCCTAGATACAGTAATGTGCAGGCGAATGGTGCACTACCATCTCGCTGCTTGACCGGGCAGTCTAGCAGGTGCACGTCTGAACATTCCTGAATCAGGAGGGGGCAGCTCCGCATTTCAGAGTGTTAACCAGGCCACACAGCTGGGAGTGAGACAGGAGCCTGGAGCTTCAACGTGGGCTCTGCATTTGCAGCTAGAGATGGAATGTTACCAAAGGCACTAGCAAACAATGCTTGTACATTAATGATCCCATCCCAAAGGCTTACGGTGTGGAAAATACAGAAAGTGAAGGGACTTTTTTGCAGATACTTAGCTCTTGGAAGGGCAATGGGGGTGATGGGCGTGGGGTTGGAGGTGGGGGTGTAGTCTCCATGCCCTGGAAACCAGGACTGGAACCAGAAAGGAAGCTGGCTGGTCAGCGGCTAAGTTGATGACAGGGTGTAAAGCGGTAGGTGCCCCCCAGCCCGGCCTGCAGGTGCGCTCCCCGCGGGGCTGCTCAGGCCGCGGGGGCCCCGCCCAGGGCTCGTCCCGGCTGCCGGCAGCGCGGCCCAGGTGAGCTGCCCGGCGCGCCGCCGAGCGCCCCTTCCCCCTCCGCGACTTCCTGGTTTGCAGAAGGTGCAGGAGCCGCCGCGGGCGGCCGGGGCGCAGGAACCCGGAGGCCCCATTGCGGGTGGCGGCGGGGACGGGGGCGGCGGTCGCGCCGCTGCTGGAGCTGCCGCCGCCGCCGCCGCCGCTGCTGCTGTCACAAAAAGGCTCCGAGGGTGGGGTGGGAGGCGGGGAAGCGCCGGGGGCGCCGCCGATATGGGCACCGGCCCGCCGCCGCCGCCGCTGTGAGCAGCCTCCTTCCCCGCGGGGCGGCGCGCCCCTCGGAGCCGGGGCCGTGGGCTTCCAGGCCGGAGCGCGGCGCGGACGGACGGACGGACGGACGGCCGCACCCCGACATGTAACCATGGACTGCCGGACCAAGTGAGTGGGGGATCCGGGAGGGCGGGGGGCGCCGCTCCGGGTTGGCTGGGCGATCGGCGCCCCGCTGACTCTCCTGACCACCGGCCGGGACCTGGCGGCGGGGGGTGCGGCCCGGGCCCCGACACCCGCGGCCGGCGGGCGGGACGGCGCTAGGCCGCAAAGCCTGGCGGGCCCCGCGTCCCCGGCGCGGCGGGGCTGCAGCGGCCGAAGCGGCCAAGCTGACTGCGTGTCTCCCGGGGAGGGGGCGGCCGGCGGCCGCGACACCCCCGCCCGGGTCCCTCCTTCCCGCCGCGTGTCGAACGTGACTGTCGCGGGCGGTGCGGTTCCGCGCTTCTGACTCGAAGGGTCTCCCTAGCGTTTGGGTAGACCTGTCCTGCTCAAGTGTGTGCAGCCATGGGTCGCCTCTTCTTCTCATTTGCCTCCTTAGGAAATGAGATTCTGCTCCCAGGCTGGTTTGTTAAGGCACTGCGAGCATGCACGGGGCTTGCCAAATGGTGTTCAGGCTGATCTCCCCCCCCACCCCCCCCACCCCCCCCCGCGTGCTGGCCATCAATGAGCATTTTTCTCGAGGGGATTCAGTCGGTAAAAAGCAATTTGCATACATGTGGTGACTTTGTTTCCGGTGTCTTAGAGGCGGCGAGTCTTACATTTTTTCTCTTAAACATACTTTGGAAAGAATTCCTTCCTTCTCCCTTTCACCATATATATATATATATGCCAGAGTTTCAAGTACTGGATATCCTGTATACTTCATGTTAATGTGTAAGGCTTTTTTTACATTTCACTGTCTAACTGAATCATCTTGGCACCTGAGAGATTAAAAAGATCAATAAGAAAATTCTACGGTTTAGAATTAATTTCTTCACTACTGGATATTATGGGAAGGCCCAGTAAGTGATTTTTTAAAAAAAATAGACTTTTTGACATTTATTGGTTCCTGAGAGAGGAGTTCACCTGAGACCACATGATCCCTGTTGGCACACTTTAATCGTGGGAGGGTGAGGAGATGTATATCTGCAAGTTCACTTATGCTGCCAACCACTTCCTATGTTACTAGATTCTTGTAATTATTGAAAGACGTTTTAATTATTATTTTATTAGAAATCTATGTTTACCTGCAAACCAAAGGTGACATTAATTTCTTGGGAAATATATATTAAAAGCAGCCAATGTACACAGAAACTGAGTTCTGCCGAGGAGGAATAACAGAAATAAATTAACACTTTAGTCACGTGGTCATTGTGATATCACACTGCTTCATCTTTTATCTTCTGGCTGAAATGAAAAAGGCTTATGCTTTGAAAAAAAAAGTGTCTCAATAGATCTCAATTTGCTTTTTGAAATTAAACCACTGAATAGGCTGAATGTGTAAAAAGTAAAGATACTGATGACTTCTGAATGAAGCAAAGCAACTTTCATGAGAAAATATAATTCTTTCCAATTTTCTCAAAGACAGATGACGTAGCCTTGACATCTATTGGTATACTTGACATCTATTGGTATACTTGACATCTACTGGTATACTTTGCTACTTTAAACATACACACAACAGTTGCAGGCCAGCAAAATAGCTCACTTGAAAAGTGCCGTGCTTTGCCATGTGTTCACCTGGGTTGGAGCCTAGTCCCCACTACGCTGGAGGAAGCTTTGGTGCTGTGGTCTCTCTCTCTGCATTATTGCCTCTGTCTCTTTGAAAAAGTCATTGCAGAGGTGAAACCCCAGTAATGACAACATTTTTCTTTACTCATAAATACAGTCATTACATCTGAAAACAATTATGTATCACAGTTAAAGAACATTATAAATGATTTTTGGTGGTCTAGAATGTGACATGTAGAACCAAGTTTTTTGCAGCAAGTCCAAGACTGTTGTCAATCTTGGTTGGCAGAACTGGCATCCGCAGCTGTATCATCCTGAATACGTCTGGTCTCAAAATTCTATCAGCAGAAAAGGGACATACTGTTTTGGACAAAGACACTGCTGTACACTTACATGACAGTTTATAAAGTACACCTACATATACTGTTTGACTTAGAATGCTTATAACTACTCTGTGAAGTGGACACAACTTTGCTAGGTAAGAAAATAGGCCTAGAGGTTAAAATGTCTTACCTCAAATCTCATACCTTCTTAGTTCTCTTAAATTGCTGAAGTGGAAAAAAATGTTAATTTTCAGTATGTTGTGGTGATGTAATTTTATGTTAAATACTTTGAAAAAAGAATAAGGTGAGTTTCTAGAGTTAAGGAAATAGTAACTTTATATAGATAATTGGTTTGTCACAGGAAGTAAGTACAACAACAACACTTTTTTTAATCCCCCCTTTTAGGGAAAATCCAGAAAGGACCTTTGACTTGGTATTGAAAGTGAAATGTCCCACTTCAGAAAATGAAGGTATGTATGTATATTATTCCTTTTTTTAATCTTCCACTTTATTAGTTGTTTAATGGTTTATAAGACAGCTGTTGACATGTAGGTATAGCCTTTCATTTCCCTATGGTAGGACACTCTCTACCCAACATAAGGTTAATTCTTTTTTTAAAAAATTATCTTTATTTACTTATTGGATAGAGACAGCCAGAACTCTAGAGGATAGGGAGAGATATAGAGGGAGAGAGACAGAGAGACACCTATCGCCCTGCTTCACCACTCCGAAGCTTTCCTCCTGCAGGTGGGGACTGGGGGCATTGTAACTTGTGTGCTCAACCAGGTGCACCACCACCCAGTCCCATAAGGTTAATTTTTAAAATTCTCGAGTCAGGGGTGGGTCAGGCGGTAGTGCCCCAGCTTAAGTGCACATGGCACAACGCGCAAGGACCGGCGTAAAGATCCCGGTTCGAGCCCCCCCCCCCACCTGCAGGGGAGTCGCTTCACAGGCGGTGAAGCAGGTCTGCAGGTGTCTATCTTTCTCTTCCCCCTCTCTGTCTTCCCCTCCTCTCTCCATTTCTCTTGGTCCTGTCCAACAGCATCAATAACAGCAATACTAATAATAACCATAACAACAATAAAACAAGGGCAACAAAAAGGGAAAAAAATAGCCTCCAGGAGAATTGGATTCTTGGTTCAGGCACTCAAGCCTCAGCAGTAATCCTGGAGGCAAAAGTAAATAAATAAATAAATAAATAAATAAAGCACGAGTCTATCAAAATGAGAGTTAATGTTGTAGACAAATGGAACATGATGATATCAGGTTAATAATAGGTTCAAATATATATTCTGTATCTGGTGTCTCAGATGTTTGGTAATGAGATAGGTGCCTGGTCTTTGTCATGAGATCATAGCAATCATGCCTGTTATCTGTACAGCTCATATTTCAAGTGTCTATACAGACCAAATAACTTGCAACCCAACTTTCTGTAATTTCTTGATAACATTATTATTGGCTTTAGCATACCATTTCATTTTCTTCCATCGGTTTTGGAAACTATTGCTCTTTTGTGTGTGTGTGTGTGTGTGTGTGTGTGTCAACATTAAAGAAACCTGCCAGTATACATGGGAGCCGCATCAGTTCCCTCTTAAAGTTTCTAGAACGCAGAAAGCAGAGTAGTAGCCTCTTCTGTTGGATATACTCCCGTAACATAGAACTTTCCAGAAATGGGTGAAGAATAAACAGTAATGTGATATTACTTGAAAGGGTTTCAACTGTGAGTTCTATGTAACTTCCTACAGAGATGAGAACATTTGTAGTATTGTGATGCCCCCTTGTTACATGTATAGATGGAAGGGAGAGGGAGAGGTGGTGAAAAAATAGTAACAGCATCTCTTCTTCCTTATGTTCTTGCATTGTGTTCTTCTCTGATATGTTGGTGTGTTCTCCCCATGTATGATTTTACTTCTGGTATGCTTTGACCTTAGATAGCATGTTGATGAACTATGGAATTTTGTGGAGTTTGGCCATTCTAAAGCCGTGATGGGAAGTCCATTGATTCTCTCAGGTCCAGCAACTGGCCAGTAGTTCTTTGCTCTTCAGCAGTTTGGAGCTGCACACCTTAAAATAGAGGAGTCCAGCCCAGCTGTGGAGAGATGGGACTGGCTAATTTTAGGTAGGAAGTCACACAGATCCCTGGCTCTTCCTGTCTTGCTTGCTGTACTGCTGACATGTTTGAACTACAGCTTTGGCCATATTTGTCCTTGGGCAAGAAGTGACCTCAGGTTGTAGTGAGCTTTTTCCCTGAACAGAGGTTATATTTTTGTTACTCTCTATGTATTAAAGTTTGTCCATTCACATTCTTCTCGAGTCAAAACAGGTTCTCTTTGAAGACTCAAATGGATACAGTTTTTTTTTTCAGCTCCAATTTAAACCTTTTCTGTAGTTTATTTATGGTATGAATACATCTTCAAAATACCTACCATAACATTAGCTGTGACACATGAAGTAGGCTCACCCATTGTGTTCCTGTAACAGGCTAAATTCCTCTGGAAAGCTGGATTTCTCTATAATTTTGAATGTCTGAGAAAAAGATATTTGGTAAAGAATTCTCTGCCTTTTCTAAGATGCGGTATGGGCATGTGTCAAGAGAGCTTGTGTCCTTTCTGTAAAGAATTCTGAGTGATCTGCCTCTTCCTTCCTCCTTTTGCCCTTTCCCATGTTTTAGAAACTAGTTTTTCCAGTTTTTATTTCTCTTCTTTCCTAACCTTCTTGCCTTTTTGTGCTGCTGTTCTCATTTAAGTCACTACTTATTAAAACCGTCTTCACTTACATTTAGCCATTTATTCATTATGATGAAATTGGCAATGTTAAATGCTGTTGTTCTCTGTAGATGGCAATTAATACATTCTATCCATGTATTCCATTAATCTAATCGGTAGCACGTTTTAATGACTTTTTTCCTTTGTACTGTGACTAAGTAGCATGGATATAATTAATATTTTAAGGTTTAGAAAGTTGCATTTTGTTATGTTCTGGAAAGTAATGCTACTATATAGCTAAAATCTTATATCAGATTAAGAATTTGATACTTCTAAATGTTTTATATAGCTCCAGAAATTATTAGTGTCTTATTGTAATACTTCTGTTTAATTGTCAGTGACATTTGAATAAGAGTTTGAAGTATGCATTCATTTTCTATTTTTACTATTTCAATTTTTACTCATTTATTTTTAGTAGAGCCCTCTTCAGCTGGCTTATGGTAGTACCAGGCATTATTTATTAATATTAATTATTATTTTTAAAATATATTTTTATTTTGAGATTAATAATATGATAGAAGAGTTTAAGATTACAATGTATAGTTCCACAGCACCCTGTCTGTATCTGCATTCTGTATCCCCACCCTCCCAAAGATAACAACCGCAGTTCTCTCTCAAGTCTTATAGTTTGCTTGCTTCTGCTTTTTTTTTTTTTGGCAAGTTTACGTAAATCAGATATCTATCGTCCACATAAGAGTGAAACCATCTGGTAGTTGTCTTTCATCTCTTGACTTATTTCACTAACCATAATCACCTCCATTTGTTCCATCCGTTGTGTCCCAAAGGACACAATATCATCTTTTTTGATTGCAGAGCAATATTACACGGGATATATAGACCATAACTTCTTTATCCAGTCATCTGTTAATGGGCATTTAGGCTGCTTCCACTCTTTGGTTATTGTGAATAATGCAGCTATGAATGTAGGGGTGCATATGTCCCATCTAATTAGTGTTTTGAGTGTCCACTAGATAAATGCTTAAGAGTGGCATTGCTGGATCATAAGGTAACTCTATTTTTATTTGTTTAAGGACTATCCATACTATCTTCCAAAGGGGCTGCACCAGTTTGCATTCCCACCAGCAGTGAAGCCAAGTCCTTTTTCTCTATAACCTCTCCAACATCTGTCACTTCCTAGTTTGTTGACGTGAGCCATTCTCTTCAGTGTGAAATGGTGCCAGGCATTTAACCTGGGGCTTTCTGTGCCTCAGACATGAAGGTCTGTTGCATAGACAGCTCTTATTTATTTTATTAATGATTTAATATTGATTTACAAAATTATAACAGGGTAATAATTCCACACTGTTCCCATCACCAGAGTTCTGTGTCCTCATTTCCTCCATTGGAAAATTGTAGTAGTTCTCTCAAGATTACAAATATGGGTTTACTATTACTTCTGTAACTATCTATCTCTATATATTTGCCCATTTTCCCCCAAGGCCCTGCATTCCCTTCTTTTCTAAGTCACACTCACACCTACTGCTACTTCTGAATGTTTTTTCTTTTTTTCTCTTTTCTCTCTGGGTCTCGATGGCATTGGAGCTCAGAGCCTTTTGGTCATCTTCCCCCAACATTTCTCCCCCCAGGAATATGGACCAAAATTCTTTATGGGGCTGGAGTTCTGGGTTCTATGTTAAATGTTTCTCTTCTTCATGGGTTTTGAACTTGTAGAGCTCCAGCTTGCTAAGCCACATCTCTACCTGTGGGCTACCATTCTGGCTAGGTATAGTTTCTGTAACTGCTTCTTTGCTGGATAAACAGCTATTCTATTTTCCCTGGCCGTACATCCACTTCTTTTTTTTTTTTTTTTTTTTTTTTTTGCCTCCAAGGTCATTGCTGGGGCTCATTGTCTATACCATGAATCCACTGCTCCTGGAGGTCATTTTTCCCATTTTGTTACCCTTGTTATTATAGTTGTCATTGCTGTTGTTGTTGTTGGATAGGACAGAGAGAAACTGAGAGAGGAGGAGAGACTGAGAGGGGGAGGAAAAGACAGACACCTGCAGACCTGCTTCACTGCTTGTGAAACGACACCACTGCAGATGGGGAGCCGGGGGCTGGAACCGGGATCCTTATGGCAGTCCATGAGCTTTGTGCCATGTGCGTTTAACCCGCTGTGCTACCCTGACCCCCCCATCCACTTTTTTAAAGTAGGATACATTGTTTTTGTTTCCCCTAACATTTAAATGACCCCCATCCACTTTTTTAAAGTAGGATACATTGTTTTTGTTTCCCCTAACATTTAAATGAACATGAATGATGTTATGCAATGCGGGCCTGGAAAACAGAATGTGTAAATTTGGGTGTTTTGTGGTAGAAATATAAAGCCATTTAATTAATTTTTTTTAAGTTTTAATGTGTAAACATGATATGTCATATAAGAAGAGATTCAGAAGTAGGTCATCAGAGATTTGATTCTTTCCTCTATCTGAACTCTGCCACTCAGAGTAATGGTCTCACTGGAAGGTGATTCCTTGTGGTTACAGCATGACTATCAGAGGAGTTGCACTCTCTCACATATGACAGAAACTGGTTTTTCATGACTCTGTAACATAGGCCTGGTCATTCCTGCAATAATCCTTTTTGCAAGAATAGAGATGAAAGGGTGAACAGCAAGGTTGTCACAGTTGGCTTAATAAACCACTGGCAAGGAATAATCAATGTTGGGAATTCAGTGAAAATGCTCTTTCATTTCTCAGTATATTAGTTTACTTCTTGAATGAATCAGTTATTTCTTAGAATATTGTTTTCCTTTTTGAAGACTGATTAACTTAGTAGGAAATAAGGTGCTTAGGCTGGAATTGTTTAATGCTAAAATTGGCATGTTTCTCTTGTTCATGTTTTAAGAGAGAACTTTTAAATTCTTTCCTTTATCCTGAATAGTTTGGATCCAAAAATTGTTTCTTTTACTTTTATTTATTTATTTTTTGATGGACCAGGACCGTTTACATGTGTGAGTTCATTGCTCCTGGGTTTCTTTTTTGTTCAGAGATAGATGGGCATGGAAGAGAGTCCTCTTCCTGGTGCAGTGTAGGGACTTGAACCTGAGCCACAGGTAAGGGAAGCGCTGCACCTGGCAAGCTACTTCTTCAACCCCTACCTCCGAAGTATCTCCAGAAACAAGTTGTATTTTTTTTTTCTTTTTCAGATAGATTGAGATAGAGAGGTAGAGAAAGAAGGGGACAGAAACCATCACATAGGAATTTCCTTCCATGCAGAGGGAGCAGGGCTCTAGTGTGATTGTTGGCAGCATACTATCCAAGTGAGGACAAATTATTATTAACTAAGTTTTTTTTTTTTTTTTACTTTATTTATTGGATAGAGGCAGAGAGAAATCAAGGGGGAAAGGGAGGAAGAGAGATAGAGTGATACCTGCAGACCTGCTTCACCACTCATGAAGCGTTCCCCCTGCAGGTGGGGCTGGGGGCTTGAACCCAGGTCCTTTTGCATGGTAACATGTGCACTCTACCAAGGGTACCACCACCCATCCTCCTATTAACTAAGTTTTAATTAGTGATATGAAGTGGCATTGACCACTGAAAAAGAACTCAAAGGTGTTAGTAGCTCTGGTAAGGCAACTGTCATCCAACGTATTGCTTTTTAGACTTGTTTCATTAAAACTATTGGAGAGAATTCTGTGAGTGGAAAATTTAGTGAGTTGCCAGGACCCTGAGTTTAGACGCATCGTAGGGTAGAAAGTAACCACAACCAGTTGCCATGCAGCTGATCAGAAGAGGTCAGGTGGGAACAAACACACATGACACCACTCACTAGTACAGTGCCAAGTGTGTGCCCCTTACCCTAAGCTTCAAGGAGTATTTATTTATAACACTTATACATTACATGACATTGTTCAGATGAAACAACAGGTGGTTATACATTACACAGACAAAGATCACAGTACATTTCTAAGGGAGAGAACATCAGGGTAAGGGTACTCAAAATTGTCATTATCCAAATGTCATCATCATGTTGGGTACATTCTTTTGATGCCATAAGATACTGAGTTTATTCCAGTTATCCCATGCACAGTCACCAGACCCTTAGGGCAGCAGCCAGACATTCAGATCACTGTGGCAATCCAACCCTCTACTGCAATCTTTGAAATATCCAGATTTTACCTTAGAGCAGGATTTTGTGATAATGGGACAGAGCCTGAAATACATGCCTCATGGTAAATTAGTCAAATAATGTACATTGTAGACAGATAACATACTGCAAACATAGATGCAAAAGTAACAATCGGTAGGGTTTCTTATCCTTTTTTTTTCTTTGTTGGGGGATTAATGGTTTACAGTAGAGAGAAAAATACAATAGCTTTTATATGCATAACATTTTCTAGTTTTCCACAAAGCAGTTCAACCTCTACTAGGTCCTCCTCTGCTCTGCCATCATGTTCCAGGACTTGAATCCCCCACCCCCACCCCAGAGTCTTTTACTTTGGTGCAATACACCAACTCCAGTCCAACTTCTGCTTAGTGTTTTCCCTTCTGACCTTGTTTTTCAGCTTCGTCTATGAGTGAGATCATCCCATATTCATCCTTCTGTTTCTGACTTATTTCACTTAACATGATTCCTTTAAGCTCCATCCAAGAAGAGATGAAGAAGTCGTGAAATCATCATGTTTAATAGCTGAGGAGTAACCCATTAGGTATATAGACCACAACTTTCTCAGCCACTCATCTTTTGTTGGACACCTGGCTTGCTTCCAGGTTTTAGCTGTTACAGACTGTGCTGCTATGAACACAGGTATACACAAATCTTTTTGGGTGGGTATATTTGGTTCCTTAGGATATATCGCCAGGGGAGGAATTGTAGGGTCAGAGGGCAGGTCCACTTCTAGCCTTCTGAGAGTTCTCCAGACTGCTCTCCATAGGGGTTGGACCAATTTACATTCCCACCAGCAGTGCAGGAGGGTTCCATTGTCCCCACAACCTCTCCAGCATTTGTTGCTGCTACCTTTTCTGATATATGACATTCTCACAGGAATGAAGTGGTATTTCATTGCTATTAATCAGTAGGATTTCTAATAAGTAGCAGGAAGTCTGAGATCAGAAAACTTCTTCAACACATTATTACATTGATTTTTCTTTTCTTTTCTTTTTTTAACACAGTTCAGAACACTGGAGAAGAGTTAGTTTCATGTGGAGGATCCCAGAAGTTAAAAAATTACCATTAACCATGTGAGGGGTTTGTAGTATTTTCCTGTAGTTTTCCCTTGTGTTAGTAAAACTGGTTTGGATAGTTTCAAAGACTGTCCCGGTCAGGTCATCTTTTCATGATTGAGCCCAGCCACTTCCCTAGGAAATTATGTTCCAGTTTTCTAAGAGTGAGACGCCAACATTTAGATCCTCCTGTTCTTCCTGGTAGATTTCCAGGCCAGTGGCTGTTGTCGCTTTGTTGTCTTTCAGCCTTCCTAGCAGTCATGAAAGTCCAGCCAACTGTGATGGCCTCTCGAGCTCAGTTCCTAACAACAAAACTTATTGTTAACTTACTTCCCTCACTTGGCTCAGAGTGACTTAGGACTTCAGGGAAATGAAAAGTAACCCTTCCTCAATGAAAGATTGGAAATAACCACTTAGGGTTTTTTTTTTTTCTCTTTCCAGTTAGTGGTCTTGGTACTGTAATTTTTTTTTTTCCCCTTTGCCACCAGGGTTATCTCTGGAGTTCACTGCCTGCATGGTGAATTCCCTCCTCCTGGTGGCTACACACCTCCTTTTTCTTTTTTGATAGAGATTGATGTGGGGGGGGGACTCAGATTACGAGAGAAAGAGAATTTAAAGCACTGCTCCATTGCTATTAAACCTTGCCCCACTGCAGACAGGAGCTGGGGCCTTGAACTCAGATCCTCACTCATGGTAACGTGTGTGCTCAAGTGGGTGTTTCACTACCTGGCCCTTTACTCTAGCATTCTTTAAAAATGCTTTGTTGAGGAGGTTGGGCGGTAGTGCAGTGGGTCAAGTGCACATGGTTAAGCGCAAGGACCTGCATAAAGATCCCGGTTCGAGCCCCTAGATTCCCACCTGCAGAGTGGTGACCTCACAAATGGTGAAGCAGGTCTGCAGGTGTCTATCTGTCTCTCCCCCTCTCTGTCTTCCCCTCCTCTCTCCATTTCTCTCTGTTCTGTCCAACAACAACAACAACAGCAATAACCACAATAACAACAACAAAAAACAACAAGGGCAACAAAATTTTCTGTCTGCATTTGTATGTAGTTGACCCCTTTTTCTTCCAGGTCCAATCCTTTCTTCCCCTCCAAGCCACACATAACCCTATTACTGCATCCAAATATCTGTCCCCTTTTTGTCCTTTCTCTCTGGGACCTGATGGAGCTGGAGTTCAGAGCCTTCTTATTCTCTTCCTCCTATCACTACTCCCCCACTGGGAGGATGAATCAGAGTTGTTTTGGGGTACAGAAGGTAGAAGTTCTGGTTTCTGTAATTGCTTCTCTGTTGGATTTGGGCATTGGCAGGCCAATCCACACCCCCACTCTGTTTCTTTTTTTAATTTAATTTTATTGTTTTTATTTTTATTTATTTTTTATTTTTTAAATACTTATTTATTTATTGGATAGAGACAGCCAGAAATCAAGAGGGAAGGGGGTGATAGAGAAGGAGAGAGACAGAGAGACAACCTGCAGTGCTGCTTCACCACTTGCAAAGCTTCCCCCTACAGGTGGGGACCAGGGACTTGAACCTGGGTCCTTGCGCATTGTAATATGTGCGATCAACCAGGTGCGCCAACACTTGTTCCCCCATCCCCACTCTGTTTCTGTCTTTCTCTAGTGAGGTAAGAGACCAGAGAACTTCTAAACTCTGGTGGTGTTGAGGCATGAACCTGGGGCCTCACAGCCTCAGGCTTGAAAGCCTTTTTGTATCACCATTATGCTATCTCCAAGCCTAAAGAACTCTTTCCTAACCCCTCTGGATGCAGATAGATGCACTATAATAAATCTGAGTAATCTTGACTGAAAGTATTACGTTGATGGCTGAAGAAAACACCACTTTTTCTTATACTTGCTAACCAGTGATAGAATTTAATGTGACTCTTGAGAACCTTATCTTTGAGATAAGCCATTCTTGGTTTATGTAGGAAATAGTTAAGAGTAGCTGTGCTTTTTTTTGTTTTTGTCTCCAGAGTTGTTGCTGGGGCTTGGTGCCTGCACCACAAATCCACTGCTCCTGGAGGCCATTTTTTTTTCCTTTTTGTTGCCTTTGTTGTTTATTATTGTTGTTATTATTATTGTTATTGCTGCCATTGCTATTGGATAGGACAGAGAGAAATCAAGAGAGATGGGGAAGACAGAGAGGGGGAGAGAAAGATAGACACCTGCAGACCTGCTTCACCGCTTGTGAAGTGACTCCCTGCAGGTGGGGAGCCAGGGGCTTGAACCGGGATCATTAACCCATCCTTGCACTTTACATTGTGCTGCCGCCCACCCTCCCTTTCTCTCTGCCTTCAGGGTTATCTCTGGGGCTCGGGGCCATGAATCCACTGCTCCTAGAGGCTATTTTCCCCTTTTGCTGCCCTTGTTGTTGTTGTTGGATAGGACAGAGAAATCGAGAGAGGACTGGAGAGTAGCTGTGCTTTCATAGGTGACTGTGGCACACTGCATCACACCATTCCTCACATTGGTGCTTGCAGGTGTCAAGAGCAAGTCAGATGTCACCCTTCAGTATGTGTTGATTCTTACTTTGACAGGGAGGCTACAGAGTGCATTTTAGTACATGGACCACAGCTTACCTCATTGGCTCCGTTTACTCTTGCTTATTTACATGCTCTTTGTTTTTTGCTGTTTTGATTTCTACTGTGCAGGCTTCCCACTGGTTACATGTGGAAGCAGGGCGTCTGCTGCTGTTTCCTTCACACTGGTGTTTAGGGACCGTTGTTGGGCCACTGCTGTGTTGTCACTGTGCCTTTCTTGTCTTCTTGACTTCCAAGATAATATGTTGTTGAAATACCCTTGACAGTGTTCTCCTACTTTGCAGGCTTTTTTTTAACTTTTTTGAATTTAACTAACATCGTCCCTCTTTAAAGTTTTTGTTTCTGATTTGCAAGTCGTAGGATAAAAATTTATCTCTTGGGGTCTGGCAGTGTTGCACCTGGTTGAGAATACACGTTACCATGTGCATAGGCTTAGGTTTGACCTCTGAACTAAACCTGTAGGGGGGATGCTTCACCAGCAATGAGATAGGCCTGCAGGTGTCTCTGTCTCTCCCTCTCCTTCGCTATATCTCCTTTCCCTCTCAGTTTCTCTTTGTTCTGTCAAATGAAAAAACAAATGACCACATGGAGCAGTGGATTCATCATGCAGGGACCTAGCCTTAGCAATAACCCTGGTAGCAAAATAAAAATAATACTAAAAAAAAAAGAATTTACCTCTTAACATACACATTTGTTGGTGTATTGCCCCAAAGTAAAGGACCCTGGGGGAAGGAGGAGGTTTACATGTCCTGGTGCAAGATGGTGGAAGAGGAGGAGCTAGGCTGGGGATAGTGTGTTTTGCAGAAAACTGAGAAATTTTACATATGTACCAACAATTATATTTACTGTAAGCCTTTAATTCCCCAAATAAATAAATAAATAAAACACACATTTGCAAGTGATATACAATATAATCTGTAGACATATTGGGATATGTTAAGCAAGCAGGCATGGTATTATTTCAGATGATAATGATGGCAATCTAAGAGCTTAAGTGTGAATTATGTGCTTCATTAATTTCAAAGAATTCTTCCCTAGACTTGAGCTTTATTTAACACTTAGCTTTCAAAAAAGTACTCCCACTTTTAACTTCTTTTGCTTATGCTAAAGGAACATTATGGAAGTCAGGGAAGCTTAAAAAAAATAAAAGCTAGTAGGGATTACAGATAACTTTGAAAAAGTAATAGCTGGGGAGGGTTACACACAATGCTGGGAAACTCCTGAGATATGGTGGTGTTCTTACATTGTTAGGTTGAAATTTTTTGAGACCTAGTTTGACTCTTAGTTCCTGCTAACTAAAGATGATTTATTTAGTTTCAAGTAGTGGTTTAATTTTATATCTATAGAAATGATGCCTTGTGTAGCACCTAAGGGCAAATCAAGTTTTTTTAAGGGCTACTTGGGTTACTGTCACGTGGGGGTGGTCATAGGGCAGGTTGTAGAGGGCATCCTGGATGTGAAGCTTCCTTAAAGAACTTGCTTTGATGCCTTCTGTAATTCCAGGAGCTCCTTTGCTCAGCCTGCAGGTACACTATCTACATTGAGATGGAAACAAGCCTGCTCCACCCTAAGCACAATTGCCTTACTTATTTATTTATTTGAAAGAGACAGCCAGAAATAGAGAGGGAAAGGGGTAATAGAGAGGGAGAGAGATTTCCCCCTGCAGGTGGGGACCAGGGGCTCAAATCCAGGTCCTTGTGCATTGTAACATGTGCATTCAACCAGGTGCGCCACTACCTGTCCCATTTTATTTTATTTTATTTTATTTATTTTTTTGCCAGGCATTTTGCATTTTGATCTCTCTTTTAAAAGAAGAGTGATTTGATAATGGTTTATAAGATTATAAGTTTATAGGGGTAGAGTTCTACACCATACACACCACCCTTCTCTAGGAAAACAGCGTAGTTATCACAGAGTCTTAGAAACAGTTTACCACTTAATTTAAAAATTTTTTTGCAAGTTCATGTGTTTCAATTTTCTATATTCTACATATGAGCACAACCATTTGGTAGTTGTTTTTCACTTCCTTACTTCACTAAGTAAGTAACTTTAATTATAGTCACCTACAGTTTCATCCATTTTGTCCTGAACGACACAATAGCTCATCTTTTAAAATGGCAAAGTAGTATTACAGTGAATATCTGTCCCATAACATCTTCCTCCAATCACCTGTGATTAGCAGTTTTAATAAATGTGTGAGTATAGTCAGAATACCCAGCGAATTTCATTAAGAACTATTTATTTATTTATTTTTGAATAGTTAATAAAGCTATAGCATCATGGTCATTGTTAGTCATGTTTATTTCCCCTAATATAATACTTCCAGTTAAATATTTTATATAAACAACAATCACTACTACCATATCTATATATTTACATATATAGATATATATTTAAAATGTATCAATAAATGAACCAGGAGTCTATATATTGTACTTATTTTCACTCTGACCATATGAAGTAGGGAGAATTACCCTTTTCACAAAGATGGGGAAAGGATAAATTATTTGCCCAAGTAATACAGCCATAAGAGGTATGGCTTGGGTTTTAATTGTCTTTCCAGTTCTGGCATCTGAACTCTTAAATGCTGTCCTGTTTTTAAAAGAATTGTCTCAGAGGTTGTGGAAGATAGTTCATCCAGTAGAGCTTTGCCTTATATGAGTTCTTGGGTTTGAGCCCCAGGCACCACAGGAAGCTTTATGAATGGCGGAATGGTATTGTAGCCTCCTTCTCTCTTTTTTGTCTCGCTGTTCTTGTGCCTCTATCTAGAGGAAAAAGGAGAAAGATAAAGGCCACCAAGAGTGGTGGAATCATCCCAGTACATGCATGCATTCAAAAGCATCTTTTTCTAGTAACATTGAAGCTTTTCACAATTTTAGAAAGCCACCCTTGTAGGATATCCCTAATTCTAAGCTTGGCCAGTTTTTGTGATTTTTTTTTTTGAAATTAATTTTAAGTGGATATCAAAAGATCACGGGAAGAAGAGCTTACATATTAATGTAAATATTCTGCTCTCTTTCATTCATCCAGGCAATGTTTTTGAGTGCTACTCAGGTCAGGTACAAATGAAAAGCAGTTAAGAAGATGCATTTTGGGGAGAGACAGACAATGATTGGGATAGTGTACTGAGCAAGGGCTGTGAAACTTGGTTGCTCTGCTGTTTAACCCTGTTTTGTGGAACACATTCTCATGCAGCTGTGTGCAGGCCAGGGAGGACGCTGGCAGAGAGGAGAGTCAGGGAGAGCCCTAAGGTGATGGGAGGAGAGACAGATATCTTAGGAGACCTCAGGTCCTGGGTATGTATCTTTTACTAAAGTCAGAGCTTCACTTTCAAAATCTAGCTCAAGAGATTATGAGTGAAAACTGTGTATTGTTCCCATGGTCTGGGAGGTGGTGAGTAGCTAAAGCTTTGGACTTAAAAACCAAGAGTTTGGTCCTTGGCACCACATGTGCCAAAATGATGCTCTGATTCACTCTCTCACCTCACACTCTCTGAGGTTAATAACTAAATCTTTAGAAGAGGAATGTATTGTTCTTGGGACAAGAATTTATATCAGATAGAGAAAGTTGACCTCTCACATTGTTATCTGCCTTGGCTATGGTTATGGGGCTTAGTTTTGGTAACTCAGATCCTATTCAGTAGGATGTGTTCAGTGAGAATTTGTTGAATCATTGAAGCATTATTTTTTTTAAGATACTGTCAATAAGATTACTCTTAAAGGAAAGTGAATTATAAAAAGCATCTCCGTGTTCTTACCTTTATGTCTTCCTTAAAAAAATGTACCTGTTGAGCTGATAAAGTTTACGAAAGTGAATCTACATAGATGTCAAAGTCTGAAGAAGAAGTTGCTGAGTTACTTCCATTTTGGGATTGTGGCAATTATAGTCTATCTTTAACATGGCCTTTATCGTTCTAGCTTGTGCTGTCCATGGGATTTTACTTATTTATTTTTATCACAATTACCTCTTTGGATCTCTCTGAGAGTTTTGGAAGTTGTCTTCCATGTGTAAGGTGTTTTATAATAACCTGTTCAGCTATATTCCTATCAAAGTGAAATTAGTAAGCGTTGCGTTAGATTTCTAACATCTATTTTAGACTTCTTAAATCTAAAAAATAAACTTAAAGATATTTGAAAGGCTGTGGATTTTTTGCCATCTCAAGTAGCAGGTGGTTTATTTAAGACTTTTTTTTTTTTTCAAATAGAACAGTTGATAAACCACAAACTCTATTACTTAGTAGATGAACCAGTAAAGATCAGATAGAGCCTTTTCCTCTTTCAGTTCCTTCTTGTTTATCATTTGAATCTGAAAATAAAGTGCAGAACTATCAGTTAGTACATCTGATGGTCTTCTGCTAATGTACAAGTGTCCAGGAATTAGTCATTTCAGAAATGAATTTGTCTTGGTTTTATAGCAGAAATGCACCAGCATGAGGATGTGTTTAGTATTCCAACTTACTGCTAAAGTTAAGTTAAATTTCTTTAAAAAACTTTTTTATCTTAATAATACAGCTTATATTCTTATGCATTTTGGTAAAAGATTATTTAAATAACTTACAAACTTCTGGAGGAGACATTGATTAAGATGAATTGCGAGTAAGTTCAGAGACTTTTAACACACCAGAACACCCCAAGTGCCTTCTTAGGGTCTGGGCACAAAAATGGTTCAGAGAATTCCTGTGAAGGCTTTATTTTTTTAGTTTTTATTTTAAGATTGTAGTTATATTTTGGATATGATGCTTGAAGAGGAAGGAAACCAGGTAATATTTAGAGGGTACTTTTTGTTCACTACTACTCTTAAATAAGTTTTAAAAGGTATATTCAATTACAGTAAGCAGTTAATGTGACTAAATTATCTGATTTTTCAGAAGTTAATGTATCACCTATTGTTTTGTTCTTATGACTATAGAGAACATGAGGCCTAAATCTTGAAATTGTAGTTCTGCTGTGAAATGTGTGATGTTGGTGTTGAATATCTGCAGAGTATTCTTTGTCAACAAGGGGGCAACACATTTCATCAAGTTTGCATGTTGTGTTCACTGCCTACAGGTTGAGACATGTTGTGGAAGAAATAGTAAGCTGAGAACTGTAATGTAGAGAATATTACTTTCCAGGTTTTTATTGGTTACAGCTGTGTTCATCAGTGATAACATTTACTCTCAAAGGTGGAAATACTGAAATGGAATACAAGTTGGAAGTCAGCACTTTTATTTGTAAATATTTCTTTATAGATTAGTAGTTGGAGACACAAAACTAGATTAACAATATAACACTTTCTATCTTTGTCCTAAATTTCAGGCTGATGTATTCACTAGAATTCTTTATACAGTCATTATCACATCCACTTAATTATAGCTTACATGATCTGTTAATTAATAGATGTTCTAGTAAGTATTTTTTAGTCATTTCCTTCAGGTTTTACCTAAGTTGGCAATTGCCATTTTGTTTATAGATGAATCTAGAAAGGAGAGAGGAGGTGGTCTTCATATAAAAAAAAATCCCTTTTATTGGAGATTAATGGATTACAGTATAGTCATTGTCGACACATTAATTTTTTTCTTTTTCTTTTTTTGCAAAGACTTACTTATTAACAGTGAGAGGAGGTAGGGGAGATAAGAAGGGAGAGAGAGCCAGAATGTTACTCTGTCACATATGATGCTGGGGGGGTTGAACTTGGAACCCCATCCTTGGCACCTCTTTCTTGGGCAGCTGTCTCAGATTTTATGCCTTAAACCTTATGTTACATTCTTAGTTGTGATACATTCAGAATGGTGGTCAAAGCTTTGAAAATGAAGCCACTGAATGCTTGAATTGCCTTCTAAATCAACAGAGTAGAGTAAATTATATCTAGCCTGATTTACATTGTTATGGTATTTTAATTCATTGAAAATGTACACATTGTACTGTGGTTACTATATATGACGGTTTGACATGTACAACTTTAAATATGTAATTAATTTTTAAATTTTTTTGAATTACTTTTTTATAGTTTTAAGTAATGCCTAGAATTTACCTTTTTAGGTATGGCTGAATTTAATTTGGTGAGAGCAACATAGTAAATGAATACTTACCCAGAGTTAAAACTTTACTTGAAAGCTGACATTGAGGAGGGTAGATTATAGGTGCTTTTTCTTAATTTACAGGTTAAAGGAGATGACTAAGCTAGGTCTCTGAGAGAAGACTTCCTACTACATGGATATATTTAATGCAGGAGGACAGGGCTGTTGAATCTTTTTTAGCTAATGGGAAGACTGAAGGCCATGTTTACTGTTCTGGGGCCTATAACCTATAGAGGCCTGCTGTGGTTTGCCCCTCCCCATACTGTCTTGTCTTGGAGGCCTTACATTTTGGAGTATCTATATTTGCCTTGCTAAACTTTAGCTTTTTGGCATGTGTAAGCTTTATTTTATTTATTTATTTATTTTTTTAAACTCAGCTCTGGTTTATGGTGGTGCAGGAGATTGAACCTGGGGCTTCAGAGCCTCAGGCACGAGAGTCTCTTTGTGTAACCATCATGCTACCTACCCCTGCAGCATGTGTAAGTTTTCAAGTTTCTCCCTTCCTTCCTTCTTTCCTTTCTTCTTCCCTCCCTTCTTTCTTCCCTTATTTATTATTATTTTTTTGGTAGGACAAAGACATTGAAAGGAAAGGGTTAATAGAGAGGGAGAGACAGAGCCGCCTATAGCACTGCCTTCACCGTTTGTGTGTGAAGCTTCCCACCCTGCAGGCTTGATCCTGGGCTCATGTGCACTGCAACACGCGCACTCAACTGAATGCACCAGCACCCACCCCCTCGTTTTCCAATTTCTAAAAGCTAATATTGACAAGCTACAAGGGGAGATTAAGAGTGATAACATGTTTCTCAAGGAAATGGTACCAGTTGTGATTGGTTGTGAAGACTGTATAAACTAAGGATTGCAATTTAAAAATACTGCAAATTAAGACATCCCAATGATACCACTATTACTAGGGTTCCCATATAACTTTCCTAAATGCCACAGAAATAGTGGATCACTAAATTAGCACTAAAATGGATATAAAGCACAGACTTTTTTCTTTTTTTTTTTTTTAAAGGTTTTATTTATTTATTAATGAGAAACATAGGAGGAGAGAGAAAGAGCCAGACATCACTCTGGTATATGTGCTGCCGGGGATTGAACTCAGGACCTCATGCTTGAGAGTCCGCTGCTTTATCCACTGCGCCACCTCCCAGACCACAAATTTTTTCTTTTTAATTAATGCTACAGAAAGGACTAAACCACAGGTAGATAAATAACTAGTGATTAAACACTGTCCTAGTATAACTTGCTTGAGAATTTACTTTGGTTTGTTACTCTGGAGTAAATGCATAGAAGTAGGTTATGAATATGAATTTATCTTCTTCCTCCCTTTCTTTCTCCTTTCCTTTTCCTTTCTCTTCTCCCATCCCCTCTCTACCCTTCCCCTTCCCACCCCTTCCCCTTCGCCTTCCCCTTTCCCTTCCCTTCTCTTTTTTTTCTTTCTTTCTTCTACCATAGCATTGCTCTGCTCTAGTTTATGGTGGTGCTGGGGTTTGAACCTGGGACTTCAGCCTTAGGCATTAAAGTCATTTGCATAACCACTATTCTATTTCCCCAACCCCTAGCACTGTCTTTTAAATGAGTTGTAATGGATAAAAATTTGAGAATCATTCTATTATAGGTTTAGGCCCAGAAATTAAGTTTGAAGTAGGTTCTGTTACATCACTGATCTAAATATTTTTATGGTATCTTTTAAAAATTTTTATTTTTGCTGGGGAGGAGGAAAGTCATGTTCTCCCCAAGTAAACTTAAGATCATTCTCTGTATTTTTTTTTCCAGGGTTATTGCTGGGGCTCAGTGCCTTCACAACAAATCCACTGCTCCTGGAAGCTATTTTTCCACTTTTGTTGCCCTTGTTGTTTTATCGTTGTTGTGGTTATTATTATTCTTGTCACTGATGTTATTGTTGTTGGATAGGACAGAGAGAAATCGAGAGAGATGGGGAAGATAAAGATAAGTCACCTATAGACCTGCTTTATTGCCTGTGAAGGGACCACCTTGCAGGTGGGGAGGCGGGTGCTGGAACCCAGGATCCTTACGCTGGTCCTTGCATTTTGCGCCGTGTGCTTAACCTACTGTGCTACCGCCTGGGACCCTTTTAGTTCTTAATAGCTTTGCTTCTTAACTTTTTAAATTACTTTGTCTCCAGGGTTATATCTGGGGCTCCTGGCCAGCACTACGAATCCACTACTCCTAGCGGCCATTTTTCTTTTTTTTCTTTTAATTGGATAGGACAGAGAGGAATTGAGAGGGGAAGGGAAGATAGGGCGAGAGACAGAGAGACACCTGTAGACCTGCTTCATCACCTGTGAAGCGACCCCACTGCAGGTGGGGAGCCGTAGGCTTGTACTGGGATCCTTGTGCTTCACAGTATATGCACTTAACCTGGTGCGCTACCGCCAGCCCCCTGCTTCTTAGCTTTATACATGTAGAAAATGACAGTATTTGTTTAGACATATGGGCACAGGGTTATTTATGCAAAGATAAAGAGGTAACTAGCCTGGGGTTCCCAGGTTGAGGGGTCACTTTTAGGGGGAATCCTCTTTCTTTCTCTCTCTCTCTCTCTCTCTCTCTTTCTTTCTTTCTTTCTTTCTTTCTTTCTTTCTTTCTCTTTCTCCCTCTCTCTCCCTCCCTTCCTCCTTCCTTCCTTCCTCCCTTCCTTCCTTCCTTCCTTCCTTCCTTCCTTCCTCCCTCCCTCCCTCCCTTCCCTCCTTCCTTCCTTCCTTCCTTCCTTCCTTCCTTCCTTCCTTCCTTCCTTCCTTCTCCCATGGTTATCGCTGAGACTCCATGCCCGCACTTGAATCCACTGCTCCTGGTAGGAATCCCCCCCCCCCCATTTTATTGGATAGGACAGAGAGAAATTGAGAGAGGACAGGGTGATAGAGAGGGAGACACACCTGCAGACTGGCTTCACAGCTTATGAAGCTTCCCTGTTGCAGGTGGGGAGCTGGGACTTCGAACATGGATCCTTGCACATGTTCCTGTGCTTAGTACTATGTGCGCTTAACCTGGTGCACCACTACAGATGAGCTTAGTGGGAGAACATATTCCTCCTACAAATGAGGTCTGGCGTTCAAAAGTGGCTTTGTGGACCACTTTTACTCTTGTTTCTTTAAATCGTCTTAGTGGTGGTGGTGGTATAGGTTAATGGTTTACTGTCCAGTTGCTGACACATGGGTACAGTTGTTCATCTTGTGAGTAGGCATCTGCAGAACACCCTCACCTCCACTTAAGTCCAGTTCCTTCCATCATGCACTAGGACCCTGAAGCTTCCCCCTCACCTCACCTCCACTTAAGTCCAGTTCCTTCCATCATGCACTAGGACCCTGAAGCTTCCCCCTCCTTCTCCAAGTCCTTTGTGTTGGTGTAATGGGCCATATCTGGTCCAAGTTGTATTTGCTGTTTTCCTTTATTGCCTTTGTTTCTTAAATTCTACCCGTTCATGAGTGAGATCATTTGGCATTTGCCACCCCCCCCCTTTTTTTTTTTTTGCTTATCTCACTCACTTAACACGACTCCTTCAAGTTCTAGCCAAGATGAAGTATCTTTCATTCTTTTTAACCAGTAGGGGGAATGGCTTTGGATACTGCATTCTCCTTCTCCTTCCTCCTCCTTTTCCCCCCTTTATTGGGGGATTAGTGGTTTACAGTCAACAGTAAAATCAGTAGTTTGTACATGTGTAACATTTCTCAGTTTTCTTTTTCTTTTCTTTTCTTTTTAATTTATAAAAAGGAGGCATTGACAAAACCATAGGATAGGAGGGGTACAACTCCACACAATTCCCACCACCAGAACTCCACATCCCTCCCCTCATAACTTTCCTACTCTTTATCCCTCTGGGAGCATGGACCCAGGGTCATTATGGGGTGCAGAAGGTGGAAGGTCTGGCTTCTGTAATTGCTTCCCTGCTGAACATGGGCGTTGACAGGTCGATCCATTCTCCCAGCCTGCCTCTCTCTTTCCCTAGTGGGGTGGGGTTCTGGGGAATCAGAGCTCCAGGACACATTGGTGGGTCGTCTGCCCAGGGAAGTCCAGTTAGCATCATGGTAACATCTGGACCTTGGTGGTTGAACAGAGAGTTCACATACAAAGCCAAACAAATTGTTGGCTAATCATGAACCTAAAGGCTGGAATAGTGCAGATGAAGAGTTGGGGAGTTTTCTTTCTTTCTTTTTATTCATTTCTCAGTTTTCTACATAACAATTCAAGCCTTTCTAGGTCCTCTGCCGTCATGTTCTAAGACCTGAACCCTACCTCCACTCCAGAGTCCTTTACTTTGATGCAATACATCCACTACTACTTCTCCTCCCCCTCCCCCCCTCCCTCCCCTCCCCCTCCCCCTCCCCCTCCCCCCTCCCTCCCCTCCCTCCCTCCCCCTCCCCCTCCCCCCTCCCTCCCCTCCCCCCCTCCCCCTCCCCCTCCCCCTCCCCCTCCCCCTCCCCCTCCCCCTCCCCCTCCCCCTCCTTCTTTCTTTATTTATTCCCTTTTGTTGCCCTTGTTTTATTGTTGTAGTTATTATTGTTGTTGTCGTCGTTGTTGGATAGGACAGAGAGAAATGGAGAGAGGAGGGGAAGACAGAGAGGGGGAGAGAAAGACAGACACCTGCAGACCTGCTTCACCACCTGTGAAGCGACTCCCCTGCAGGTGGGGAGCCGGGGTTCGAACCGGGATCCTTACACCAGTCCTTGTGCTTTGCGCCACCTGCGCTTAACCCGCTGCACTACAGCCTGACTCCCCCCTCCTCCTTCTTTATGGTTTCCTTTAATAGCTATTTAAACAAAAATAAACACTGTCTCACAAGGAGGAGTGGTTAGCTGTTATGTATAAAGTGATGTTACAACTTTCCATTACACAGTTGACCCTGAATGGCACTACTCCATTTAAAACTTAGTCTTTATTTTTTGGTGCTGGGAGTTGAACTCCAGGCCTCACTTGAAGGAGGGATGTGTTCATATTAGATTGTTTTGCTGATAACAAAAAGTTTACTTCATATTTCTCACTATTTTCCTCTATGTGCTTCAGTTGGTATGATTTTAATTGAATGCGTATAATTTTGTATCCAGGTTCTCTAATCTTTTATTCTGTAGTATCCAATCTTCTGTCAAACCCACCTAGTGAATTTTTTGTTACAAAAAGTTTTTTAGGTTTCAGATTTTCATTTTGTTCTTTGCAGTTTCTGTATTTTCCAGTGAGATTCTCTTTGTTTAATATTTGTCTTTAGTCCTTGGGTATATTGTTAATAGCTTGTATTAGTTTCTTGTTGTTCCTATATCAAATTACCACATTTCAAGTGACTTGAAACATCCCAGATTTATTATTTAACAGTTCCAGAGGTCAGGTATCTAAAACGGGTCTCATTAAGCTAAAATCAATGTGTTAGGAGGGCTGTATTGAATTTTGGAGGCTTTAGGAGATAATCTGTTTTATTGCCTTTTTCAGCTCTTAGAGGTTGCCTGCATTCTTTGGTTCATGGCCCCCTTTCATCTAAGTTAGTTAGTTTCTTACATTGCTTCACTCTGATACTGACTCGTATGCTTCCCTCTTTCACATCTAAGGGTATTTGTGATTATACCAGGAACACTGGGATAACCCAGAATTCTCTCCCTGTTTTAAGGTGAACTGATTAGCAAGTTTAATTTCATTTTTGTCATGTTACCTAATAGATCAATAGTTCGGGTCCTAGGGATTAGGACATAGACCCCTTTGTGAGACTGTCTGCTTGTTATGTAACTACTTAAGCATTCTCATCTGTTCTATTGCTGTTGTTTTTAAAATATTTTATTTATTAAAATGAGAGAGAGGAGGAGAGGAGGGGAGGGGAGACACACACACACACACACACACACACACACACACACACACATCAGAATATTGCTCAGCTATTGTTTATTGTGGTGCTCAGGACTGAATCTGGAACCTCTAATGCTCAGACATGAGGGATTTTGCATAACCATTATGCCATCTCAAGTCAACTCATCTGTTCTAATAATGGATTATTATTATTTGTACACTTCTCACTTTCCATCAGGTTATAGGGTACATTTTATTACAACTATGTATTTTTGACAATTTTAGATTATATGCTGGGTGCTGTAGATGACATATTATTGACAGTTTAATATTTTTTACTTTTTAGTAAATGTTTTGTGGCAGTTAAACATTTATCAGTTTAATTCTTTCAACGTTCAGTTTTACTTTTTTATTTATTGCCAGAGCACTGCTTAGCTGTGGCTTCTGGTGGTTCTGGGGATTGAAACTGGGGTCTTTGGTACCTCAGGCACTTAAAGTTTTTGTATAACCATTAGGCTCTCTCCCCAGCCCTCGGGATTTATTTATTTAAAAAAATTTTTTTAAAAAATATTTATTTTATTTATTTATTCCCTTTTGTTGCCCTTGTTGTTTTATTGTTGTAGTTATTATTGTTGTTGTCGTCGTTGTTGGATAGGACAGAGAGAAATGGAGAGAGGAGGGGAAGACAGAGAGGGGGAGAGAAAGATAGACACCTGCAGACCTGCTTCACCGCCTGTGAAGCGACTCCCCTGCAGGTGGGGAGCCGGGGTTCGAACCGGGACCCTTACGCCGGTCCTTGTGCTTTGCGCCACCTGCGCTTAACCCGCCGCGCTACAGCTGAACTCCCCTCGGGATTTATTTTTAATCTGTGTTTAGGTAAGTATGGAATATCTTACTTTTGAGATATGTAACTACCATAGTTTTCACAAAGTCTTAGCAACAATTTGACTCCTTTTTCTTTTCTTTTTAACAAGCTCACGTGTTTCAGTTCTTTATATTACAGATCTGAGTGAAACCATCTGGTAGCTGTCTGTAAGAGAAATAGAGGTCATTTGGCAACAGATATAAACTATAGCAGTAATAGTCATTGAACACAAACACCAAATTAAAGAACCTTAAGGCATTATATACATAAGGGTGAGGAAGGGAAAAAATGTTATAAGGAAGACGAGGACGTACTCGAGAGAAACAGCGCGGTTTAAAAAGACACAGGAGTGTGTGCGTGTAAATATACACAAAAGTACTGCATATAAAATTAATATATAACCATATTATATATAAAGACATCTAAGACAATTGAAAAAATATGTTCTTGTCTCCCTGTTCTTTGCTTGAATATCCTATAATTTCCAGAGTGATACTTCTTTCTTTTTTTGTCTTTGCATAATAATATGCCCTTTCTTTCTTCCTTTCTCCCTTCCTTCCTTCCTTCTTTTCTTTCTTTCTCTCTTTTTCTATCATTTTCTTTCTTTCTTTTGCTTCCTCTCTCTCTCTCTCTCCCTCTCTCTCCCTCTCCCCCCCCCCTCCTATAGCCCTGCTTGGCTCTGACAGCTGGTGGTACTGGGGGACTTTGGAACCTTAGTCATGAAGGCCTTTTTGCAGAACCACTATGCTGTCTCCTCCACCTGATGCACCTCTTTCTTAAGATTTATTCCACTATTGAAATTATACACTAGAGAGGAACTAGAGAGCTAATGCACTGGGTAGGATTGTGCCCTCCCATGCAGGTGGCTCAGGTTTGAGTCCAGATACCAGACAGAGCTGCCTTGGTGTGGAGGGAAGCTCTAGTTCTGTTCTCTCAGTGATGCTTCTTTCCTTACCAGAAATCTCAGCTGTTCTCTAATGAAATTCACTGAATTATTTTGTGGCAATATTTGTGTGTTTTTTTTTCTATTATTATCATCATTTTCCACCAGGGCATTGCTTAACTTTGGCTTATGGTGGTGCTGTAGATTAAGATGAGGACCTCTGAGCCTCAGGCAAGAAAGTCTGTTTTATAACTGCTGTGTTATCTCTCCAACCCATTAGTAAACTCTTTAGTAATAGAAAAGAAAGTATGTTTTACACTATTTAAAGTCTATATTTATTTTAGATTATTAATAATTAGATTCAAGCTAATATGTAAAAATTGTTAAGTATTGTGTACAGTGTCATTACTGACATACTTTAGACATCATTATGCCTACATTGGAATCTACTTTAAACCATTTTGATAGTTTAAGACTGTTTTAAAAACATGGAAAGATCAGGATGCTATCCTGTATCCACTATGCATTTATTTGGATAACACATCTTTGTTGGGTTGAGCTAAATGTGTTGAATATATATATTTGAATTCAGGTGCTTGCACACGTGTGCGCGCGTGCGCGCGCGCGCACACACACACACACACACACACACACACAAGCTTGAATTGCTTATCATATATCAAGGTAAGTCAGAAGTTCTACTACTTCAGTAAGAGGTCTTTTGATGCAAGATGTTATTTCCCACTAGTCAGTGGTGTTTGCACTTGATTTAAGAGAGACTAGCTCTATCAGCTCAGAGGATAATGATTTACTTGCTTATCCTTCTCCTTTGTGGCCTTGTGTAATTCCAGGAAACAGAGTCTCTTTGTTAGAGAGAAAATACAGTCTTTATATGAAAAGCATCGAATACTTTTCTTATGGAAATACTGAAGACTTTTTATCTCTTGATCCGCAGGTTCAGTTAATCAAAGTAGGTATAGGTTTTATTTTTCATTCCTTCAAAATTACAGGACACATTTTTAGGGCTTAGTATTGGTTTCTTTGGAAATCACAATAACAAGTGTGAATGTGACAGATGCTTATCTGTTTTACAAAATGCTTTTTGTTTTGTTTACGTATTTATTTGCCTCCAGGGCTTCTTTGAAGGTTCTGCATCTGTTGTGATTCCACTGCACTGCTCTTAGCAGAGCTTTTTTTTTTTTTTCTTTCCTCTTTTCTAGGTAAAGGGTGCGAGATAGAAAGGGAGGAAAAGACAGAAAGAGGAGAGATGTTACAGCACCACTCCTCTGCTTATGAAGCTTCTTCCCCTTTTCATCCTTTTCACCCATGTGGTAACTGGGGACTTGAACCTTAGTGATTACCTGTGGTGGTAAAGTGTACACACTGCTGGTCCAGGCTCCCCCCTCCCCAAGTACCTTTATTTTGCCAACAAACTATGGCTATGACTCAGTGCCTACACAACTCCACTACTCCTGGTATCCACTTATTTGTTTCTTTTAGACAGAAAGAGAGAGAGAGGGGTGAGGGTGGGGTGGGGATGGGGGGATGCTTCAGCACTTTCACTGTTCCTGAAACTTCTGTAAGCACTCTCATGTGTTGGCCAGGGGCTCGAACCTGGATCCTTGTGCATGGTAACATGTGCTCTGCTGAATGAATCATCTCCTGCCTTCTGTCCCCAAACCACTTCATTATTATTATTATCATGATTTTAATATTTATTATTTGATAGGACAGATAGAAACTTAGAGGGGAATAGGAGGTAGAGAGGGAGTGAGAGAGAGACACCTGCGGCACTGCTTCACCACTCATGAAGCTTCCCCTCTGCAGAGGGACCCTCACTCAGGTCCTTGCTCTTTGCAAGGAGTCCTCTCAACCAGGGAGGTGTGTACCACTGCTGCCCCTCTCCCTGTTCCCTAACATGCTTTTTTAAATGCAGTTGTTTTTCCCTCTTTAGCTTATCCTTTACTACTTCTGTGCTGGACTTTGAATTGCAGAAAACTGCTTTCTAGTTCTACTTGAACCAATAGTATTACAACCTTATAAAAACTATTTCCCTCCTTCTCTCCCTCCCTCCTTCCCTGCCTCCCTTTCTCTCTCTTTTCCTTATCTAGAGACAGAGGGAGAGACACAGAGAGAGGCAAAGAGACCACAGTACAAAAACATCCTTCAGTGCACCAGGGGTTGGACTTGAACCTGGGTTGCACACATGGCAAAACACCATCTTATCCAAGTGATCGATTTCATCAGCCAGGAAATCACCTTCCCTTTCTGCGTTTAATTCCTTTAGTGAAACTAGAGATAAAGCTCAACTATTATATTACCAGTGGCAAGGGTTTTGTTTTACTTTTGGAGGCTCTTAGCATGACTTATTGGCTATAATAATAGAAATGTCTTTACAACCTCAATTCTCAAGACTTAAATTCTTTTTTAAAAAGATTTAAAAAAATATTTATTTATTCCCTTCTGTTACCCTTGTTGTTTTAGTGTTGTAGTTATTATTGTTGTTGTTATTGATGTCCTTGTGTTGGATAGGACAGAGAGAAATAGAGAAAGGAGGGGAAGACAGAGGGGGAGAGAAAGATAGACACCTGCAGACCTGCTTCACCACTTGTGAGGCGACTTGTGGTGGGGAGCCAAGGGCTCAAACCAGGATCCTTACACCAGTCCTTGCGCTTTGCGCTACGTGCACTTAATCCGCTGCACTACTGCCTGACTCCCTAATCCTTAAATTCTTATAAATCACTTTTCTCGTATGGTGGTGTCTGTTCGCTCTTCTTTTTTTCCTGGCCCTCTGCCCTTTTGTAGCATTTAGATAAAAACCAGAAACCTTCAGAACTTCCATGGCTCTGTATAATCTGGCTTGAACCTCATTTGACAGTTCTAACTTCATTACCTACTACTCTTTGTACCCTCAGCTTTGGCCTACCTGGCCTCTTACCCATACTAGGAACATGCCAGAGACACTCTGTTATACCTTTGCACTTTGGTTCCCTCTGACTCTAGTGCTCTTCCCCAAGATACTGCATGACTAACTTCTTATCTTTTTCATTGTTTTGTTCACTCCGAATTTGACCCACTTCACGTACCTTAATGACAATTGCATACTTACTTTTCTGAACTCATGGTTGTTACGTACCTACTTGGGTATGGTGCTTAGCTTTACAGTGATAGGAAATAAAACTTGCTGCTGCTGTATCCCCTTGTAGCAGAGTTGCCCAACCTTGGGTCATAGAAGACCTGCTGAGTCATTTGGTCTGGCCCTGTCAAGGCAATTGCAACTTTTTTTCATAGCAACACTGAGTGCTGCATTTTTAAGTTGCTGTTTTTGTATGGCCTGTGAATGATGTCACACATATCTAAATGGCCCATGGCAGAAAAAAAAGGTCCCCATCCCTGCTAGAGTAATTAATTGAAGCTAACTAATATCTTGGTAGCAGTGGAGGTGGGGCTATAGGTAAAGTACGGGACATGCATCCTCAGGGTCCCTGGCTCAGTCCCTGGTACCACATCTACCTGGCAGAGCAGTACACTAGACTTATTTTTGTAAAACAAATATACAGATCATTTAAGAAAGTATCTTAACATCTTACATATTCTGTTTTAGGAGAAAAGATAAGATTTTCTTAGGAATTTGTGGAAGTATTTGTAGACTCAGTTATGTTCTGTTGGACTATACTTTATATTCCGGGGGTTAAGAGTGATATTAACTTGCTTTGAACTGCATGGTTCCCCAAATTGAAATGAAGGACCTTTCAAAATGGTGTTATATATTCTGGTAAAGGACTTTTATTTGTCTGCTTATACTCATGATACAGTTAAAATGCCATATTAATGTGTGTGTACAAGCATATACATATTAATAATTATTCTTTAGTTTATATAGAATTATATTTGATAGTACAAAATTCTCTAGAGTGATTGTTTTTAACAGAGCACTGCTCTGGCCTATGGCGATGCTGGGGATTGAACTTGGGACTTCGAAGCCTCAGGCAAGAAAGACATTTGCATAGTTACTATGCTGTCTCCTTGATTTAGGGTGATTGAATAGAATTACTAGCAATATTTTAGTCTGTCACTCGTCCACACTTATAAAGGTCTGACTTGTTAGAATCTGATGGAAGCACTTGGAGACTCAGTTCTGATGTTTCAAAATGATTCTGTGCACTTGCTTTTTAATTTAATTTTATTTCACTTAGGAATTGCCACTAGGGTTATTGCTGGGGCTCAGTGCCTGCAGGATGACTCCACCGCTCCTGGTGGTCATGCTTTTCTTTTTTTGCTAGAGACAGAAGTTGAGAGTTAATGTTAGTAGCAAGGTGAGAGAGAAAGAGAAACCCGCAGCATTGCTTCACTACTCATGAAGCTCCCCGTCCACTCCTCCAGTACTCCCTGCTAGGGTCTTGAACCCAGTCTTTGCACATGGTAACCTGTGCTTACCTGAGTATACCACCACCCAGCTTACTATGTCTTGTTTTTCATATGTACTTCTCTGTAGTGAGAAGTGCACTCAAATTTTCCTTATAGTTTATCTCACTGGACTGTTGTTTTCTTCTTAAAGCAGAGTTTTGCAAGCTTTTAGAGGTATGTCCGAGATGCAGCCTCTCTGTTGAATTTGCACCCCCCCTCCCTGTCTCTGTCTTTTTTTTTTTTTTAACAGAGGAGAGTTCTCCTTTTGAGCAGGTTCATTCTGTCATCAGCTCTTTCTGATCCTGAGATTTTATTTATTTATTTATTCTGTTCTTTTTAGATGCTAAATGCTCCACTGAAGACATGGACTGGGTGCATGTGTATGTGTGTGGGGGGGCGGTTGGGGATCATGGAACTTAGCTGCTCCCTGGAGCTCTGTGTTTGTTCAGCTTTCTCTTTTTTGTTCTTCCTTGTGTGCTCTAGCTGCCTTGACCTCTTACCCATCAAAGTCCATCTCTGTGTCTCAGGTTCTGCCTAGGTTCTCCTCCCATACTCTAAATAGTTAGCTGAGGCCAGCTGTGAGGCTTCAGCCCTTGCTGCTTTCTCACAGATAAAAGCAGATGTCCTGTTCCTAGAACTGACATGGAGAAGGTAAATAATTTTTGGAAATGTAGTTACCATGATAATTCTGAGTCTCTTCTGTTAGATTTTTTTTTTCTGCCAAAAAAAAAAAAAAAAAGGAGTTTGCATCAACATTTTCTATTTTGTGTTTTTTCTCTTCACAACCCAAACTCTTTTTGAGAGAGAAACTGGGGCATATTGGGTCATATGCTTAGCTCATTCAGCTTTGGCCTGAGGTTACATTTACTAAGTATAGATACAACTATTGGGAATCCATCCAGGGTAGAAGCTGCACTTCACAGGCAAGAGGAAAGCAAGAACTGCTCTGTTGTTCCTGTTGTAGGGCAAAAATTTTATTTTAGTTTTTGAAAAGAAAAGATTTATAAGTCCAAATGAGAAAAAAAATTTAGCACAAAAGTTAGCATTGCTTCAAAATAGTTTGTCATGATATCTTCTTTGTCCTGTTCTGTAACATGGGTACTCATGCATGCTAATTCACAGTGGATCAGAGAAGCGAGGAAACATAATAACTAAGCATGAGAAAAACTGGTATAAAAGCAGGTGAGGGGCCAGGAGATGGCTCAGTGGGCACAGGGCGTGCCTAGCCATATGTGAAGGACTCGGTTTTGAGCCTCGACGCTGACAGGGACACACATGAACAGCCAGCACCAAGGGTTCCAACTCCCTGGATGGTGGAGCTGTGCTTCAGTGCCTTCTCCCTGCCTGTCTGTGTCTCCTGTCTCTCTAATGATATAGACTGAGTAAGAAAAATGAATGATAATTTAGGGAAGTAAGATCCTTCTGGAAAAGATTAAACTAGATTAGCTTCGTCCCTGTAAATATCTTTCCTTTCCAGTGCTGTTTCACCATTAACATTGGGAGTTTTGTCCACTAAGTAATGCCTCATTTCCTGGAAGATCAGCTGATTGGAAAACACTGCTCTATCCAGTGTTTGGAGATGTGTAACGGAGTACAGGAAAATAAATCAAGATTTTTTTTTAAACTAAATTTTAAATACTTTGAAATTTACTTTTTTTTTTTTTTTAACATAATTTGAATCTTGAGCCTTCAGTCTTTAGTAAATTAGGTTCTTGGTATTTTTCTGAATGTGTTTCCTGTAAAAAGGCCTAGAAATGAGTAAGGACTATGTTTGCATTACTATTGTAATTATGAAGTACTGTCTCTCCTGATACATATAGGTGTGCTGCCCATTAATTACTGGTGGCATGAGAGAGGGAGCTTCACTTACGGGCCCCCCTATATGTAATTGGAATTACTGAGATATACTTGGGGATGGCAAGGTCTGAGAATGGCTTATAGTATCATGTGACAAAAAAATGTCTATGAATGACCTGGACTGCTAATAGGTCTTTAAATGTACAATTACGCAGATGGGAGTGATTTTCGAGACAAACGATAATAGATTTTGATGTCTTATATGAATGCTAGTATTGAGGAACTTATTTATGAAATGTCTCAGAGACATCCAAAGGGTTGGAGGCTTGGGTGTGTACCCAGCAGTTACAAAAAAAGAGGAAGCTGTTTTCACAATGAGTGGTACAGTCGTCAGAAGACAAAAGCTTATAAGATCAGCAGAGCATTAGAACTAATGAATAGTCATTCCAGTTCATCAGGAATGCAGTTTCGGTATTAGCATAGAAAGGTTACACTAACAAACTTAGCACCAACCACTGCTGGGACAATTTCTGTGACATACGAAAACTTATCACTTCAATTAAAAAATGTCAGAATTGCCCAAGTAACTTAATTTTCATTGCTCTCAAAATGAGTGTAGATTGGATAATATCTCCGTTTTCCTCCACTTGAAACTGCTCTTTGAATTCAACAAAAGTTTTAATCTGTACCTTTAAAGAGAGGGTTGTTTTTACATATTCCAACACACGCATCTTCTAATACTATCTCTCCTCCTGTAGGTTTCTTTCCTTCACCTTCTGTCAAAGAAAAAGGAAAAAAAAAAAATGACTGCCAGGGCTAGGGGAGTTATGCAGGCACCAGCCCTAGTGATAGCCCTGGTGACCAAAATACACGGACAGATGTTATACGTAGTGCTCAATCTGTTCCCTGCCCTTCAATTCTTTATCTTCTTGCCAAACACTGGTATATTTTCTAAAGGCCTTCCCATGGAACTGATTTGCATTACACATCCCCTCCATTTTAAAATTTAATTTTATTATTATTATTTTGCCTAATAAGATAGAGAGAAATTGAGAAGGGGATGGGGAGATAGAGTGGGAGAGAGAAAGGTGGACACCTGCAGACCTGCACATGGGGCATGGGGCCTCTAGCCCTAGGCTGGTGTGTGTGTGTGTGTGTGCTCAACCAGCTGTGCCACCACCTGGCCTTTAGCATTACACTTGATGCAGGCTTATTTTGCTGTGGATATAGTGAAATATAGCCACACTTTCTTTAACATTTTTAAAATGTCATTTTATTGGGGAGTTAATGGTTTATAGATGTTGACACGTGGGTACAATTTCTCATCTTGCCATGATAGTTGTCTGCATTTCTTCAACATTTTAATGGATGCTACTGATGCTGTAATTCAGGAGAAAAAAAATCAGGACCTGGCCATATAAATACTTTTGGACTCTACGCCTTGAATTTCAAACTTTGAGCAAGTAGAAATAGGAAAGGAGAAATTTTCTTATCTCCTATATCAGCTTTGACATGAAAAAGTGACTTGAGTACTTTGAATCAATGAGATTTTCATATTCATTCAAAAATAAGCCATTCCACATTATTCTTACCCATTTTCTATTGAAAGAGCTGTCTCTTTTCTTGTTGGGGTTAGTCTATTCACTCATTTATCCTTGCATGCATGTATTCAACAGACACTAGCTGATGACTTACACTGTTGTAAGTACTTTGTTGCAAGTACAGTACTAATTATTAGAGTTATGAGTTTTCAAATTTATGTTAGAATACAGGTTAAGCTCTGCATTTTGTTTTTATTTGGTCTTTTTTTTTTTCCTTATGAATTCTTCCAAAGTCTCTAAAGCCTCTTATGTATTCTTGTTTCAAAAACTGCCTAGGGACTGGGAAAACTTGACACTTCACCAGAAGCAAGGACCTGAGTTTGAGCCCCTAAATTCACACTGAAGCATATACACAGTGCTAGACGAGGCTCCTTGCGTGGTGGAGCAGTGCTATGTTGTTTCTACTTCCCTCTCCTTCTTTGCAGATGAAAGAATAAAAAGTACACAGGGTAGGGCAGTGGAATTGGATGGGTGTGAGGTTCTCTTGGGCAGCAAAACAAAACAAGCCTTAGGAAATGCCAGTTTGCTAGTGAACATTAAAAAAAAGCAGAAGTTTTGAATAATATGAGAGTTTATGGTCATCATTCTATAGAGATATTATTTAGGAATTCATATTTGTTATTTGTTCTACAGTTTTTTTAAACTGTTAATGCCATCTGCAGTCAAAACTGGATGGCTGCTATGCCCAAATTAAAGTCCCCAGGATAAGCAAAATAAATAGTCTAGGCAACAAATTTCTTCTAGGGCAAGACGGGAAAAAATTGACATCACTTTTCTGGGTAAAAAATTCACCGCATGGTATGATAGTTGGCTACAAGGAAGGTTGGAAAATTTAGTTTCTAGCTTTTTAGTTAATTGCTGAGGAAGGAGGTAAAATATAGAATGATGAAAAGAATTCAGTTAAGCCATTGGCCACTTGTGTCTGTGCTGAGTTGGCATTTTTTATGATTTCAGGAGCTTACCCAGTTGCATGGAGCTTGTGAGGAATAAACACATTAGAAATCCAAGCATTTTTTTGTTCTTATTTTTGTCCTCCATCCCTCACTTTCAGTGCAAATACTCCTTTCCTCATGTAATTTCTGGACACAAGCTGCTGTACAAATCAGTGCATTTAAAGAAATACCATGAGGAATAATGGTAATGGAGTCATCCTTTTTTTTTTTTTAAACTAGGTATTTATAAATGCCATTTCTTCTAACCAGAAATATTTAATTATATTTATAGTGACAAATTATTATTATTATTTGATATTTCTTTCCTTTCGTTGCCTTTGTTTTATTGTTGTTGTTATTGATGATGTTGTTGGATAGGATAGAGAGAAATGGTGAGAGGAGGGGAAGAAAGAGGGGGGAGAGAAAGATAGACACCTATAAACCTGCTTCACTTCTTGTGAAGTGACTCCCCTGCAGGTGGGGAGCCGGGGGCTCAAACTGGGATCCTTAACGCGGGTCCTTGAGTTTTGCGCCACATGCGCTTAACCTGCTGCCTACCGCCCGACTCCCGTGGCAAACTATTTTTAAAGAATGAATAGACTTATGCAAGTATAGATTTAAGTCTGGACCTTCTGAGTGAAGTCTATGCTGTGCTCTTTCCACTCTTTATCTCAGTTTTCTATTTTAAGTGCTCAGTATTGTCTATAACATATATTCTTTTTTAATAGTAGAAACTGTTACCATCATGCCATTCTATTCTCTTTTGTGGACTTCTGTCTCCTTCCTTTCTTCCTGTCTTTCTTTTGCCACCAGGATTGTTGCTAGTGCTTGGTGCCTGCATGAAAAATCTACTGCTACCTATGCCCATTTTTGTTTAATGAACAGTGAGAAATTGAGAGGGGCAGGGAGATCGGGTGGGAGAAGGCGATATCTGTAGCATTGCTTCGCCTCTTATGCAGCTTTCTCTGTGCAGGTGTAAACCAGGGACTTGAGTCTAGATCCCTGCAGATGATAAACTCAACCTGGTGCACCACTGCCCAGCATTCCCCCACCTAATATTCCCTTTTCCATTCCTATTTCCTTTACTTCTTACTCCTTCACAGAATAATTTCAAACACTGAGATTTCTATGAAAAGCCAGGATGTTTTACCCTAAATCCCATCCTACTCCCTCCCTACTCCTCCCTTACTACCAGGGTTATTACTGGGGCTTTGTGCCAGCACGATGAATCCACTGCTCCTTTATTTCTTCTTTCTAGCAGCCATTACTTCTTCTTTCTCCCCTCTTCCCCTATTTGGACAGAGAGAAATTGGGGGAGGAGAGATAGGAAGAGAGAAACACACCTGCGGACCTGCTTTGCGACTTGTGAAGCTTCCCCCCTGTAGGTGGGGGGTGGGGGCTTGAACCCTTATCCTTGAGAATGACAGCTTGTGTGCTTATCAGCAGGCACTACCACCAAGCCCCAGAATAATTTTATTTCTTTTGTGAAGTTGATTGGTCATAATCCTTTTAAATTGTGAAACTAATCACTGCTATAGGCCTCTTAAAAAAATCCACATTTTATTTCTCATAAAATTTGGAAAAATCTATTTATTTTGCTATGTGAGCTTACAGAAATGACTTACTTCTGAATCCTGAATACTTTATACAGTGGTTGAATCCTTAGTTCGTTAATTGCTGTCCATTTGTAATCTTTTAAGTTCTTTTGATTATTGTGCATTTCTGTTTTTTACATCATCAATGTGTTATAGGAAAACTGAAGAAAAAATTTTCTATGTTAGTAATGCCCCCAAATCTAATTTTGTGTCTTCTGTTTTCCAAAGTTCATTATAAGTATTGGATGCGTCTATTATTATGGAATCTAGTTTCACTATATAATTTTCAATATTGATTGCTTCCATGGGTGTGAATCAGATTATTTTCAAAACTACAGTCCTCACCAGCCATTGTGAATGCTTGCGAACTCATCCATAATTCACCATGCTTGAAATAATTCTTTTATTGCTATCATATGGCAAATATAAATTTGTCTTTGATATTTGTTGGTTAAAAATTTACAAAGACATTTTTTTGTACAGCTTGGGTCTTGACCATGCACCATTATACTCTTATACTTCTATTTCTAAATTTTAATCAGATGTGTACTTTGTAGTTTATTGTTTCTTTTTTAATACTGAAAATCTTGTAAATAAGCATTTTGAAATATGAAAAATAGGGTTTTCTTTTGATTTCTGTAATTTGACTAGTCAGTGATAAGTATGACACATTTCTAATCTGAGATATAAATTGCAGAGAAGAATAATCCGTTGTAATTTTTGGATGTACCCTTTATTTAGGCAAAAGAAAAAAATGCAAGTTTTTGAAAGTCTTCTTTAGTTAGTCAGATTTTTAAATGCAGGGGATTAGAATACTCTAAGTAAGCTCGAGTGTTGTTTTAAGAGAGCATATAGAGAAAGGGGTTGTATGTTAGTTGTTGACCCATATGTGAATAGGTGACCAAGATTGAATTCTAAAACTTTTTTTTCTTATCTTTATGTTAAACAATGGAAAGTTTCACCGTATGGTCAAATGACATCTTCATCAGGTTCTCAACAGGACATCTTAGTAAATTTTCAGCTGAGTGCCTGACGTGATTTTCTCTTGAGCTGGCTGGTTGGATGGAGTTTAGAGCCCAGGCTTCCATGGGGCCACATGATATTGTTATTGTGCGTGCTGAGTAGGAGCAGTTTCCTCTGATGTGGGGACTCCTTGCCCAAACCAAGACATGAACAAAGACATAGCTTTTGTTCTCCCAGAGAGGGGCTAATCCGAGTGCTACACACTGAGAAGAACCTTTTGTAAGGGAAAAAACTTTGGCAAGGTGAAGGGTTAGCAATTTAACCTCTTGACTATGAAATAAAAAGCCAGTGTGTGTGTGTGTAAGGGGGGAAGGATGGGAAGGAGGATGTAAAGTGAAAAACAAGTAAGAGGAGAAGCAATTACTGAGGTCTGTGTACAATACTTACTATAAAGGCAAGTGACTATCAGAAATGGATACTTCAGTTCTAATAATACATGCATATTTCTAAATGTGTCTTTTGACTTGGTATTTTTAAACATCGGTATTTAATTTATCTGGAAGTTGAATCTTAGAGACTATAATGTAAACACAGAACCAGTAGTAGCATATAGTATATATATTTTTTGTTCTTTCTAAATTCAGAAGGTCCAAGCTTTTCCCAGTGTGGTGGGGGCCAGGCTCAAATCTATCCCCCCTTTTCTTATAAAACATTAACATATATCTTCACTGAAATGGAGAAGTAGAAGTAGTTGAGCTCCAGTATGGTTCGGACTGACTTCCTTCATTTTCTCGGTGGCATTTTGGGACTTTTTGTTTTTAGATACACAGGTCTGTGTTATATAACCCTAGGGGGGAGGTCTAATTCTCACGGAAGGGACAGTAAGATAGTTCACCTGGTAGAGTGTGTGTACACAGGTTGCAGTAGTTCTGAGCTCCCATCCACTACACTGGAGCAGTGGAGCTGTGCTGTGTCTGCTGTTTCACACCCCCACCCTTGGTCTCCCTCTCTTTCACGCTTTATCAAAATAAAAGAAAAAAAAAAGTCTGTTGAAGCCGTAGAATCATGCAAGCAAGAAGTCCCAATTCAGAGGGGAGGAAAAAAACAAAACAAAACAACATAAAAACCTCTAGTGATTCTTGTTTCTCCATATTGTCAATATTGGGAATTTACTTAAGATCTAGTTAGAAGTGATGGAAGGTGAGTTCCTTTTTTTAAAATTTATTTTCTGAAATTTATTTTTAATAGAAGATGTTAGCGATAAGGAAAGAGAGAGTTACTTGTAGTACTGCTCCACCACACTTGTGAAGTTTCCTCCTTGCAGGCACAGTCTAGGGCCTTGAACCTTGTATATAGTAATGTGTGCATTCTACCAGGTACTTCACTACCCATCCAAGGAGATAAATTCTCTTTCTCTCTCTCTCTCTCTCTCCCTCTCTCTTTTTCTTTTTTCTTTTTGCTAACAGAGTTATCACTAGGGCTCCATGCCTGTTCTGATGGCCATTTTACTCTTTATTATCTAGTTTAATTGAATTTGATAGGACAGAGAGAAATTGAGTGGAGCAGAGCAGAAAGGGAAGTAGAAAGAAAGGCACCTGCTTCACCAATCATGAAGCTCTTCCCCTGCAAGTGGGGACGAGGGGCTCGAACCCGGGTCCTGGCACATGGTAATGTGTACATTCAACTGGGTATGCCACCACTTGGACCCTAGGAAGGTGAATTCTTATTCATTGTTACCTGCACCTTTGGAACTACCAACCTGTTGTGCTTTTCTTTGTTATCCAATTAGTGAGCTTGTAAGATAGGTTATTATGCATTTGGACCCCTTGGTTGTCTGTACTAATGCATGATAACTACATGCATAATTAACATGAAAATGAGCATGTACTTATGTTATTTGGGCTATCCTTGGAAAGTCAGTCCATCATGGGGTCATTTCTTAACTAAATTGATCTTTCTCAGATACTCAGCTTTCCTTTGGTAACAATAGACACTTCTGCCTACAGTTATTTAGTTTAATTTTCAGCCTGACAGGATATGAAAAAAGAAATAACTAGTGTGGGGGAAAGAAAGAGGATGATTGAGCAAATATGCATCTGTGTGGTGCTTATGAGGTAAAGGAGAAAGAGAAGTCTAGTTACTAGAAGCTGACAGAGGGCTGAGGGAAAGGGAAAGGGGCTTAGATATTTCAAATGGAGGGGAGGGATGAAAGCACATCAGTGCTATACATTTTGAATTTGTAAGTTGAAGACCATATGTGTAATAATTTGATAGAAATCTTTTAAATTAAGGTAAAGGATAGACTGGTGTTATAAAACCAGTAATCAAACTTGGGAAGGTCCTGGATAAGGGGGAAGTATATTTATGTCAATAGAAAGAAATAGCTAACAGTAGACTTATTTTTTTGCTAATATATTCTATATTTACTTTATAATTTTATTGGGGTAAGCTAATATATTATCTTAACTCAGCAGGGCCAGATTTCGGCAACATCTGAGTTTCGTCCTCTTGATGTACAGTCTGAACATCGTATTTAATATAATTTAATAATATTGATATAAGCCTTCCTGTGCAGTAGGCATTGCTCTGAACAGTGGTTTTTTCTTTTTCTTTCCCTCACCACTCGTGTCACCAAAGTTCTGTGTCCTAGTCCTCACCCCCATAGATAACTACTCTAGTTCTCCCACAGTCTTAGGTACAGGTTGACATTTTCCCCGCACGTATATGAGTGAAAGCATTCAGTAGTTGCCCTTCACCTCCTTACTTGCTGCACGGAGCATCATCTTTTCCAGTTCCGTCCATTGGATCCCAAAGGACACAATGGCACGTTTTTGTTGGAGTAATACTCCATTGAGTGTATATCCAGTAACCGAGATCCTTACACCAGTCCTTGCACTTCGTGCCATGTGCGCCTAACCTGCTGTGCTACCGCCTGCCCCCCAACAGTTTTAGTAGTTATTCTTATTATAGTTAACACAAATTTCTGAAAACTTTGAGTTTTATTTTTACTAGATCAATTCATCAACTTTGACATATTCTCAAATTATTGAAATTCTGTCTTTTGTATCTAAGAGTGAAATCTCCTGTACGTGAAACCACATCTTAAAAAGAAAAGCTTGATCCAGTTTGCACTTACGCTTCCAAATAATTTCATTGTAAATAAAAATTATCTTATGTGTTATAAATAAGATAAAACTGTGTTATATTTACGTGTTTACGTTTCTGATGTTTCACACTGCCGACATTTTTTTTTTCTTGAAAAAAATTGATTTTAGTTCAAGGAGTTATCGTGAATGTAAAACATCTCTTCTTCCAATTAATTGTATGCTTATAGAAAGAATATATGAAAGATTAGTCACTGGTGTCACTTGTGTGACAACTAACCAAATGCATAGCCAGTCTTCTGTCTGCTCTTCTTAAGGATTTCAAAACAAAAGCTACTGTTTTATGATATGATGAACAGCTCAGCTAACTAAAAGGTATTTCAGCTTTTTTATGTGAAAGATCATCTTTCCGTAAGTAGCCTATTAACTTTTTTTCCCCCTGTGCTCTTACAGAAACTTTTGTGTTGGCTTTTAATGATGAGTATCTGAAAAACGTCAAAACATTGATTCTCAGTTGTAAGTTCCATGTCATAGATTAATCAGGATTGAACATCTGTGGTGCAGCATTTTTTTCCCCCTTTTTTTGTTGTTGATTTTTTTTTTCTTTTTTCATAACTCTCATAAAGGGCCCTTGGGACAGATGGCCCCTCACTGTTGATGGTTCGATTACCATGATCACCCACAGCTTCAGAGGAGTGCGAAGAAGAGAAATTGCTTTCTTTGTCAAGGTGTTTTCAATTCAATTCTCACCCATTAGCCCTGTTTGGTTAAGTTTGGAATGACTTTATCAGGTGATTGATGAGGGTTTTCATTTTATCATAATGGGTTTCTTAAAAGGAGTGGAGGTAGTAAACTGATAAATCTAACCTTTTATAGATGGTATTTTTTTAAGCTTCTTTGAAGTTCCATTTTCATTACCTTAGCCAGAATTGGCCTGTGTATGAACATACAGAATTTCATTATTCTGAGATGTGATGTTAATTTTAGATTGTTTTAGAAAGAAATGTTTAGAAAGGCTGGGGTTATTCATTACATTGCTTCTATGACATAAGTTTTAGAACCACCAAAACATTTTATAGTAAGGGTTGCTTGATTTATCTAGATGTTTTTTAGAGTGAAGATCATAAGCACAGTGGGATCACAACATTAGGTGTTTTTGCACCACTACTCATTTGCATTTTGAAGATAGGACGAATAAACGGACAACTTTTGAAAATTGATACTTTTAATCTTGGACATACATTTATTATTGCTCTTATTTGGGATTCTTGTGATTTCCAAGGTTGGGGGGCAGAGAGAGAGCGAGCGAGCGAGCAGATAGCTGCCCTACCTCTAGTGTAAGATAGTGACTGGGATTGAGCCTGCATCCTTTTGGGCCTCTGGCATGATTGTTCTGTGCTCTCACAGGAGAAGCTGTCTTCTAGGCCCCTAATACCGTTTATATTAGATATGTGAAGCAAGAAACAGAAGCATGATCTCTGCCATTTTTACAGTTGGCTATAAGGTAAAATGTCTTGAAATGACATTTTAGTTTTCTTAAGACTTTTGTATATGTAAATCAATTTCTTTTTTTTTTTTTTTGCCTCCAGGGTTATCTTTGGGTGTCAGTGCCTGCACCACGAATCCACTGCTCTTGGAGGCTATTTTTCTCCCTTTTGTTGCCCTTTTTGTTCATCATATTGTTGTGGCTATTATTGTTACCATTGTCATTGCTGTCATTGTTGTTGGATAGGACAGAGAGGGGTGAGAGAAAGACAGACACCTGCAGACCCGCTTCACTGCTTGTGAAGCGACCCTGCCCCCCCACAGGCCGGGAACCAGGGGACCCCAACCAGGATGTTTAAGCTGGTCCTTGTGCTTTGGGCCATGTGCACTTAACCCACTACTACCACCCAACCCCTATACATCAAATTTAAATGACTAAGTGAAGAATTATTTTAATCTGGGGCTGAGTAGTGGTGCACCTGGCTCAGCGCACATGTTACAATGTGCAAGGACCCAGGTTTGAGCTCCCAGTTCCCACCTGCAGGGGAAAAATTTTGCAAGTGCTGCAGGTGTCTCTCTTTCTCTCTCCCTCTCTATCTCCCTTACTCTTTGGTTTCTGTCTCTTCCCAATAAATAAAGATAATTTTAAAAAGAACTATTTTAATCTTAGACTAGGAGAGGTATTCATCTTTGTGAGGTTTCTTCACCCATAATGCTCCAAATATTGTTCAAAGGAATTCTGCTGGGTATAGACAATTAGAAAATTTAACTACTTGGCTTGACAGAAATATCTTTCTGTAGCAAATAAAGAACATTTCTAACTATTAGCTACTGTACACTCAGTGTGTAGCAAAATAAAATATTATCAAAGTAAATCAAATTGAGCATATTTTTTGTATGGCATTATATGCAGGGCATATTAGGAAAATGTCATGCTAGAAACTAGCATGCCTGATTTTGTGCTTAGCCTTAATAGTTAAGCACTTTATTATGCTGTGATATTTGACTCTAGTATAAAGTTGAACATTATAAATACTAAAAAGATAGTTGAGATGATTTGTTGGATAGACAGTATAAAATATGTCATCAACAACATGAAAAGTTGTGAGAAAAGAATAGTTTTATATGTGATTGACATTAGTTATCAGGCTACATCTATGAAACCTTGTTTCAAGTAGGTCTCAGGATTGCCCGAAAATGAAACCATGATAGATAATCATAGGCTAAAAAGAAGAAAGTCAAAATAAACAATTACAGTGAAAAAAAATAGAAAAGCCTGACCAGGTGGTGGTGCACTTGGCTTATCACACATATTACCAGGGCAAAGACCTGGGCTCAGGTGCTGAAGCAGAGATGCAGGTGTCTCTCTTCTTAACATCCCCTTCCACCACAGTTTTTCTGTCTCTACCCAATAAATGGATTAAAAAAAAAAGTTGATCCATACTCCCAGCCTGTCTCTCTTTCCCTAGTGGGGTAGGAATCTGGGGAGGTGGAGCTCCAGCGGGGAAGCAATTACAGAAGGCAGACCTCCCACCTTCTGCACCCCATGATCCGGGGTCCATACTCCTAGAGGGACAAAGAATAGGAAAGTTTTCAAGAGAGGGGATTGGATATGGAGTTCTGGTGGTGGGAATTACATATATAGAATTGTACCCCTCTTATCCTATGGTCTTGCCACTACTTCCATTTTATAAATAAATTAATCATTAGGAAAAAAGAAAAGGGAAGAGAAAGCAAGACACCACCTGCAAAAAGAAAAAGGTAAAAAAAATTAGAAAAGATTAGCAAGAGGGGGAGAAACAACAAAATAGCAAGAAAACTGTCATCAAGATTCCAGTTGATTATTCTTATATATGATTAATTTACTTCAATGTGAATGGACTAAATTCATCAGTAACAATGCATGGAGTGACTGAATGGATATGCAGAATGACATGGCACTCAAATGGAAACTGAAGGAGAGCAGAGATAGTAATATCAGACGAAACAGACTAAGTAAAAAAAATGTATTGGGTTGCCAGAAAAGTCATGACATACTTTCTTACAATTCTGTACAATTCCCACCACCAGAGCTCCGTATCCTATTGCCAATTCCCCCCAATACAGAAGGTCTGGTTTCTTTAATTTCTTCATGATGTTTTTTCCCTCCCTCCCTCCCTCCCTCCCTCCCTCCCTTCCTTCCTCCCTTCTTTCCTTCCTTTCTTTTTCTTTTTCTTTTTCTCCAGGCTTATCTCTTGGGCCCAGTGCCTGCACTGTGAATCCACTGCTCCTGGAGGATATTTTTCCCATTTTATTGTATAGGACAGATAGAAATTGGGGTGGGGGCTTGACAGACGAGGGAGAAAGATAGACACTTGCAGACCTGCTTCACTGCCTGTGAAGCGACTCCCCTGCAGGTGGGGAGCTGGGACACTTGAACTGGGATGCTTGCACTACACACTCTGTGTGCTTAACCCAGTGCACCGTCTGCCCTCATTTTTTTTTCTTTCTAGAGCAGAATGTGTCATGACTTTTTCGACAACCCAGTAACAAGAGACAAGGCATTATTACATTATTATAAAAGGGTCAGTTCGTCAATAGTATTTACTACCTATAAACATAGAACGCACCTTATATCAGAAAACCTAATTTACCAAGTACATAATGCTCACACATCTGAAGGTGTAATAGCCAGCAGTATAGTAGAACAGCACTTAAATGCCTTACTTTTCCTTGCTGCCAGTTGTTGGCACTGACAGTGTTGGCTGTGACTTTGGTCTTTTGGTTTCTTTTCCTTTCTATTTCTTTTAAGATAGAGGGTGAGAAATGGAGAAAGAGATGCCGCTGCAAAACTACCCTGCACTGTTGCATCACATAAGAAGCTTCCCTCAGGGCAGGTGCTTCTTGGTGGTAGAGGCATCAGTGTAGCCCTCCCCCCCTTGCAGGGGAAAAGTCGAGCTCTCCCACTGCCCTTCATTGTCTGCTTGCATCAGCCTTCTACTTCCCACCCTTCCACTGAAGCCCATTTTACTGCGACTTGGCTTCTTCATAAGTCCAGTTGCCATTCTTTGATCATCACCTCACTTAATGTCCAGTAGTATTTGTTTGAATTTTTTTTTTTTTAGATACAGTCCTTTTCTTTGATTTTTAAATTTTTTATACTTATTTGTTTAGTCCCTTTTTGTTGCCCTTGTTGTTATTGATGTTGGATAGGACAGAGAGAAATGGAGAGAGGAGGGGAAGACAGAGAGGGGAGAGAAAGATAGACACCTACAGACCCACTTCACCACTTGTGAAGTGACTCCCCTGCAGGTGGGGAGCCGGGAGCTCAAACCAGGATCCTTATGCTTTCCTTGCACTTTGCACCACATGTGCTTAACCCGCTGCACTACCGCCCGACTCCCCCTTTCCTTTGAGTTCTATACCAACACATTCTAGCAGCATTCTTCCCGCATTTCTGATTGGTATTTCTCACTTCTCTCATGTCCTCTTTTGCTTTTAGTGGCTTCTCTTAATAACTAAGATTCATTTCAAACTCTATCCTCATGGTCTGACTTTCAGCTTTCTCCTTAGACTTTCTCCTACTCCGTATTCTAAATACATCATTGCCTTTTATTTTTCTTTCATTTTCAAAAATTTATTCTGATCTTAAAAAGTTTTTTTGTTTGTTTGTTTGTTTGTTTTTACACATCAGTGAGCTGAGACCAGAACACCACTTAATTCTGGCATGTGTGGGACTAGGGATTGAGTCTGCGACCTCAGTCAGGCAAGTCTCGTGCTCTACCACTCACCTTTTTTAACCTGCCTTTTTTCTTTTCTTTTTTATTTCAACCTTCAGACTTTATGCACGAGCTTTTCCAGTGTGGAATGTCCTCCTTAGCAGACTTTATAGCTCCAAATCATATTTTGATTGTCTAGCTTGTATTATAATATGTTCAGAGTGTTTTAGCGATTAATTACAATATATATTTTTATGTACTATTGAGACTTGCCCTTTTAGTACTGTACTCATGAGATCTTACTGCATTATGCATTTATATATCTTTTCCTATCTAAGTTGTAGACACCTTGCTTTGTTTTTACATCACCATTATATAGCCAAGGGTGATTTTCTTTAATGACCCTTGCTCACCAATGGTGAATCACCATCCTTCATTTGCAGTATGTTTTAAAATTGTTAAGACGGTGAATTTTCCCACTGAGTTTTAGTTTTCCTACTAACGCCTCATTTAAAAATTGTTGAAAACCTTGATAGCTCTTTGACATTGGTTTCCCTCCACGTCTAGTGTAATGGAAGGCGAGAACGGTCCCTGTTTCTATAGCACAGCATAGATATTTTTTTTCAGTGAAGAAAATTGTACTCAAGTGGACCAGAAAAATGTACTGATGAGAGGAATTGCTTAAAAGAGCTGCTCCTTAACTTTCAGGTTAAGAACACTAACTAGTTGTGTGACTAAGCCAAAGTTCTCATTATTTTGGTTTCAGTTTCCTCATTTGTAAAGCTCTAGTGTTGGGGCCGGGTGGTGGCGCACCTGGTTGAGCGCACGTTACAGTGCGCAAGGACCCAGGTTTGAGCCCCCGGTCCCCACCTGCAGGGGGAAAGCTTCACAAGTGGCGAAGCAGTGCTGCAGGTGTCTCTCTGTCTCTGTCTCTCTCCCTCTCTGTCACCCCCTTCCCTCTCAATTTCTGACTCTCTATCCAGCAAATAAATAAAGATAAAAAATAAAAAAACTCTGGTGTTACAATATCTGTAAATCAAGTGGTAAGAAACTGTGACTAAGGAAAATATTTACAACTGATATATGTATAGATATACTCTGATTTTTCAAAAGCATGTAGTCTTTGAACTGTGGTTTTTACATATTAATAATTTTAAGAGATTCCTCTATGAATTCTGCGCAATTAAATATATTATTCATTTATGCAAATTAAAAAGTTTTCTTGCATATACTTATAGTGTAGTAAAATTACATTAGTATTTTAGGTGATTTAAATTTTTTTTTAAATTAAGGGCCACTTAGGGGAGGTAGTATAGTGGCTATGAAAACACTTTCATGCCTGAGGTACTAGAGGTCCTAGGTTCCATCCCCCACATGACCATAAACCAGAGCTGAGCAGTGCTCTGGTAATAAATAAATTAATTAGAAAAAAATTAAGGGCCATAAAATCTGAAACGTGTATTTTCAATAGAAAATAAAATATTAGCAAATTTATCTCACCTTATGCTAAAAAAAGCCTTTGTCATAAATTGGGAATACCTATGATGGTGATGCACAAATAATACTTTAAGTGTTCACCTTCCAAATTTATGAGATAATCTCCCTCTCTCTGTCTCTTACACACACACACACACACACACACACCTACCTTTATCAGTGTACCACTTAGCAGTACTGAATTATATATAATACTATTGAGCAACTTCCCTGGCTGTTTTTTTTTAAATTCTGTACACTTGAATTGTGGTGTTTGTGTGTGTGTGTGTGTGTGTGTGTGTGTGTATGTGTGTGTGTGTGTGTGTCTATGGGAGGGGGTGGTGGTAAAAGGGGTGAGAGAGGAGAGGATCTCCAGTGGAATTCCATTTGTTGCTACCCTTGATCCTGTGTTATGCTGAGATTTGAATGCATGACCTCCTGCACAGGATGGACTGTACACTGAGCCATCTCCCAATTCCTATATGTATTTTCTCACTACACTATCATATCATTTTCTTACTTAATTAATAAACTCTATTTTCCCAGTACCTTGGAGAAATTTAGAAGTATACTCATATGACAAAGATCCTATAAATCAACATAAAATCAAGTTATGTATTCTTTTTTCATGTTTATTGGACTTAGAGATTGCTAGGGACTTTTTTTTTTAAAAAATAAAAGTATGGAGAATCTTGAATTACTCATAGACTTTGGATAGGAGAGAAGCAATATATTGGGCTGTTAGAAAAGCCAGGCTGCATTATTTTCTGTTTTTCTTTGCAAAAATGCATCATGACTTTTTTGACAGCTCAGTAAACCTGTCATTATTGGCAGTGATGATTCCTGCCAGCAGTTCTCTCATCCTTTCAACCATATAATTAGCAAAAAATTGACCTAACATTGCCAGATCAGATTTGATATCTACAAAGTAATCCTTAGGAAGCAGAAAATCCATTTAATATACATTAAGTTGTAGAATTGGATTATTATTTTTACCAGAGTCCTTTTGTTCCTTGTGGCCCTAGTTAAAATTTATTACAAAGATGTGTCAGGTGTTCTGTAGATTGAACAATATAGTCAGTAAATAAATTAACCCATGGTGGATGCATTTGGTTTTAATAAATTTTTGGATAGTAAAGTAAAAATTCAGTTAATGAAAACAAAAGTAACCAGATGTTTTCTACTAGCCAATTAAATTATATTGTTCTTTAAAAAACTTATTTATTTGACAGAAAGTTTGAGAGAGGAAGGAGAGATAGAAAGGGAGAGAGATAGACACCTGCAGCACTGCTTCACCACTAGTGAAGCTTCCCCCAGCAGCTGGGGCTGGGGTCTTAAACCTGGGCTCTTGAGAGTTGTAGCTGTGAATGCAAGTAGGTCTGCCATCATCCAGTTCCCTAAATTAGACTGTTCTTAACATTTACTCATTCTTCCTCTATGAAAGAACCAGTGAAACAGAAAATAAGTAGCAGAGTAAAGGTTGAACAGAAGTGAAGTAGCAGACATAGTTTGGTAAATGCTACTTGCAGTTGGGCAAGTCATTGGGCCTATGTACTGTAACACAAATGCCTTAAGAGGTTTTAAGACCTAACTCTAAAATTTTATCAGAAATTTTCTCAAGTGATAACCGGTTGTAAAGTTGCTTCAATAAGGGTAGATAGCATAACTGTCATGCCAAGAGACTCTCATGCCTGAGGCTCCAAAATCCCCAGGCTCAGTCTCAGTCCCTTGTACTGCCTTAAAGGAGAGCTGAGCAGTGCTCTGGTAAAAACAAAACAAAACAAAACAAAACAAAACAAAACAAAACAAAAATTAAAGTTGCTTCAGTGAAATATTTTAAATACTTTGAAATTCTTAAATTTCATTCTTTAGAAGAATAAACTACATTTCTGTATGATGATTCATTTTTATGCTCCAGTTCAACATTTATTTACTGTTACATGAAGATTTTATTATCAATTTAAAAATTCATCAGATCTTGGGTTGTCAAGAGAGGTCACCTGGATAGTGCCTGCTTTATGTCTGTGACCTGGTTGGAGACAGGCACCCACCACACTGGAGTGAATTTAAGTGCTCCAGTATCTTTGCTTCTCTTCTTTTTTCCTCTGCCTCTGTCTCTCTCTATTCAAAGTCTCTATTAAAAAAAAAAAGTCTCCCTTGAGCAATACAGCCCTGGTGACAAAACCAAAAACAATTTATCAGGTCTTGTGACTTGGAAAATAACTCAATTTGTAGACGCCAGACTTGTATGTCTGAGGTTCCTGGTTTGATCCCTGGTGCTAGATGCCCCAGAGTGATGCTTTGACCCCCCCCCCCTTACTCCTTCCCCACTACCCTGTGGTTAAATAGAGTTTTATTGAGTTTTCTTATCAGTGATTTAATAATGATTAACAAGATTGTAAGGTAAGAGGGGTATATGTCTATATTGAGTTTTAATAGCTACTATTAAATATACTAAATTTAGTATATTAATTTTAATATATTTTGATCTAGCTCCTGATGACCATTATGCATTTACCACTTATATTTTACTTTTAAAATTAAAATTAATATACTAAATTTAGTTAAACCTAGAAGTTCATATTTCAGAGTCCTAAAATTTATGTAAGACAATGAATTAATAAAATAAATGATTTTTAATGATCTAATCATATAATTAACTTTATTCCACATCTAAAGATCATTAAAGCCATTAGAAGATCAAAATACTTAATTTTGAATGTCATTAACTGTGAATACTTAAAAATGTAAGAGTAATGGGAGTTGGGCAGTAGCGCAGCGGGTTAAGCCCAGGTGGCGCCAAGCACAAGGACCAGCGGAAGGATCCTGGTTCAAGCCCCCTCGCTCTCCACCTGCAGCGGAGTCACTTCACAAGCGGTGAAGCAGGTCTGCAGGTGTCTGTCTTTCTCTCCCCCTCTCTGTCTTCCCCATCTCTCTCGATTTCTCTGTCCCACTCAACAACAACAACAACAACAACTACAACAACTACAACAATAAAACAACAAGGGCAACAAAAGGGAATAAATATTAAAAAATTAAAAAATATGAGTAATGAAGAAGTAACTTTGACAATATTAAGAGTAATTTAAAGGACTATCATTTTAAATTATTTTTTATTTTTTAAATTTTTTTGACTTTGTTTAATGCCCTGTGTCACTTAATTACAGATCCGGTGGTGTTGTGGCAATTCCCAGAAGATTTTGGAGACCAGGTTGGTGATACATACCTTCTTAAAAACATTTTTATTTTGGAATGCTTTGATTAGTTGCTATTTCTGTGCTTTCTCAAAAATTGCTGTAATTATTTTTCTCTTGATCAACTGAGAAAAGAGAACAAAGCCATGTGTGGAGAGTATATGTGGAAGAGTCTTCCTACCAAGTGGATAGGTAATGAAAAGCCCTAGTAGGAGATGCATGCTTACAGATATAATGTACCTCACCCTCTTTTAATCTGTCAGATTTGCCATATGCCCCACCCAGGTTTGAGCATCAGAATATGCCATAAGGGAGTAGTAGTTGGCACTGGAAGAAATTTCACTGCTGTGGCATCTCTCTCTCTCTCTGCCTCGATCTTTCTCCCTGTGAAAAAAGTTGACTCAACTGGTGAAATCACAAATACAAAAGGCCCTGCAGACCCCCCCCCCAAAAAAAAAGTTAAAATGCTAATAATGGTAGTAAATGTAATTTTAGTTTTAAGTTTACAGGTATGATTCACATTATTTATCAAAACCTGATTCCTTTTAGGCAGTCCACTCAGAAATAAGTATATAGATGTATATGATTTCGATACACATGGAATAATAATTATTACAATTGAACATCAGCTTGATATGACTAGGAAATTACATTTTCTCAGTTAAATGGGCATGTTCAGTATTAATTGGACCCAGTTCTTGACTGTTGTTTTACATTAAAAAAAAGTCTGTACACTTAATTTGTTTTTAGCCCTTTGGAGAATGGTTAGGCTCATCAATACCATGCATATCTAGGAGCTCCTACAGTGAAGGCATAGTTTGGAAATAGAAGGCTTAACTGATTTTGTTCCCAAATAACGCGCAGAGCTTTACTGACTGATCTGACCATTCTGAAAATATGTTCTTTTTTTAAATTTATTTTTATTATTTATTTTATTTATTTATGAGAAAGACAGGAGAGAAAGAACCAGACATCATTCTGGCACATGTGCTGCTGGGGATCAAACTCAGGACCTCATGCTTGAGAGCCCAAAGCTTTATCACTGCGCCACCTCCCGGACCACTCTGAAAATATGTTCTTTTGGTCTTCTCAAGTCTCTTATGTTCACTGACCAAAGCACAAACCTCTTTGCCAGGTCTAATGCCTTTTTTTTTTTAAAGCTGACTTTGTCTCTTAAACTGCCCTTGAGAATTCTTAGGGAATTTGCAGCCTTAACATAAGGGCAACAATAGTGTGCTGGTCAAATTCAGATAGTCAGATTTTCCCAAGACCAACTATTGCTGTTCCTTTTAGTGACTGATAAACTGCTGACTGGAATTTTTTAGTATATACTGAATTGTAGCTCTATTTTCTCAATTTGTGAAGTTGGTGGAATATTAATAAGGCCTTACCTCCTTAGTCAGTCAATCAAACAAAAACAATTAACTGGTGTATTATTACACCAAAGTAAAAGACTCTGGTGTGTGTGTGTGTGTGTGTGTGTCTCTGTGTGTGTGTGTCTGTGTGTGTCTGTAGTGTTCAGGTCCTGGAATATGATGGCAGAGGAGGACCTGGGGGAAGGGTTAGATTGATAGGTAGAAAACTGAGAAATGTTACACATATACCAACTACTATATTTTACTGTTGACTGTAAGCCATGAATCCCCCCCAATAATGAAAGGAAGAAAAAAAAACACCAATTAACTCTATGGAGAGGGTGTATACTCATAACCCCTAGGATTCCTCCTCACAGGGGTTAGATATTTTTTGCAAGTAAGAATAGAAAGTACCACCAGATATTATTTTCCTCACTTCCTGTTATATTTAGAAAGACCAGATTTTATGTAGAAACCCATTCAAGGGTCTTGAACTATTTTCCTATTTGCTTCTATTGAAAAATCTGGGTATGACATATATATTCTGTGTATTTCTCATTCTTCTTGCCTTTTACTATGTCCTCCCAACCCAACTAGTCTACTTTCTGGACCTGAGACTCCTTCAGTAATAATTCTTTTTAAAAAGTTACTTAGCTCTTCACATGTATAGAGCACTGTACTAGGAGCATTCTATGTATAGTGTATATTATCCTTAGTCCTAGGAGCACTGCTGGTAGTTAGTATCACCCCTTAAACTGCAACTTTGGTAGGAAACTTGTCTCAGATCATATATACTCCTTAAAAGAGGTGGAGCTAAGACATGAATGCATTTTTGTCTAATTTGGAAGAATATGCTATTAAAAATTAAGTTAGTGTTCTTTTTAATGGAAATATTAATTCAAAACCTAATTGCTTTAAGCACACCTCCCATTTTTCAACCAGAGTACTGCTCAGCTCTGGTTTATGGTGGTCCAGGGAGTTTAGATTTAAAGTAGAAATTAGAAGTTTTTAATCACATAACAAGATTAGTGGAGACGGTCAGAAAACACATACACACCAAGTATGCACTGTGTATTATTTAAAAATGTTATGTATTTATTTATTAGAGAGAGACAGAGGGATTGAGAAGGAAGGGGGAGATAGAAAGGGAAAGAGAGAGAGACTCCCACAGCACTGCTTCACTGCTTGTGATACTTATCTAACAGGTGTGCTATCACCTGGCCTCTTGTAGTATTTTCTTCTAATAATAGATGTATAAAGATAGATTAAAAATGTACTACATTTTAAAAAAGATTTTCTCAATTCTCTTTTATCTTATCTTATTTATTTATTTATTGGATAGATATAGCCAGAAATAAAGAGGGAAGGGGGTGACAGAGAGGGGTGAGAGAGAGATACCTGCAGCCCTGATTCACCAATCTGAAGCTTTCCTCCTGCATACGGGGACTGGGGGCTCAAACCCAGGTCCTTGCACATTGTAACTTGTGTACTCAACCAGGTACACCACCACCTGGCCCCTTAATATACTACATTTCTAAGACTTATTTCTTAATTTTAATGAAAAATAGTAATATTATAAAGATGATAATTAGTGAGAGATTTATAATTGTGTCATAACTACATATTTTGTTCCACATCCTAAACATTTTGTCAGGGAACTATCTTAATGCTAAAATATCAATTTATTGTCAGTTGTTTTTGAGATCTGCATATTATGATTTCTGTTCTTATTTGTAAAAAAAAATCAGTAAAAATACAGAAACTAAGCATGTGGGGAAGTGCTTAAAATTAAATATGAGATCATCATAATTATTTCTCTATTCATCTTTTCTATAAGTAAGCATAGCTTCTTTTATATGTGCAGTGCTAGAAAACTCAGGACAAAATGTGATCACATTCTTATTTTACCTGTATACCTAGTTTTATTTTCTACTCTTAAAATTTTAAAACTTTATTACAAAAAAAGGAAACCAGAACAGTGGTGTGTTTTAGAAAATTTGCCTTACAACTGAAATAGTTGGAAAATAGAATTGACAAACTCCAGCTGTAAAAATGGTTTTGCATACACTTTAGATACTAGAATAAAATTTGTCTCCTTGAAGGGTGAATAGATTATGCTTTAATGAACTCTTACTAGTAAGGTTTTCTAAATTTATTTTTAAGGCAGTGAATAATTATAATCTAACTATGTAAATGATGCTGAATTCAGACCAATCCAGGAAAGTTTTACATCACCCAACAACCTATGGAAATCAAATAACAAATGATGCAGATTAAAAGATAATTTGATTTCACAAAAACTTACTTTTTATTGAGAAGGAAATACCTGACAAAAGTAAATATGTAACTTAGTTTTATAAGGATTTCTGAGTCTTTGAGATAGCAAAAGGGATAATTATTTTTGCAAATTTACACAACATAGACTAGTGTGTTAGAAACAATTTTCTCAAAGTTGAAAGAAAGTGCTAAAGATAGAAGAATAAGAAAGTCTCTCTGCCAAGTCAAAATCCACATTTCAAATTTCTCTTTATTTAGTTTAAAATAAAATGTAATTTGTTTAGTTTAAATAAAAAAAGCCAAAATGAGTTGACTGAAACACTGAGAGGATGGAAGCAGTAGTACTATTTTTGCATGTTGTTTTAATGAAAGAATCTGAGTCTTTGAAAATTATCATAAAGTCAGTCAGTATTAATTCACATGGAACATTATTTTGAGATAATTTTACTTCATATAGGTACATATTCCTTTAAAAGTTTCTTCTAGGGAAATTATGGATTCCTTTTGGAATAGATACAGTTTAGTAAGGTTTGTGGATGAAAAGAATCAGTAACCAATCTCAAGTCACCACCTTACCTTTATATTTATATGGCTATTTCCATTTCCCCTCATCTTTATCTATATTACTAATAAATAAGGTCTATTGAAGTAGTAATAAATAAGGTCTATTGAAGTAGTGCTGTAGGTTATCAGTGTTTAAAATTTAAGCCCAAGATACAGCTGAGGAAATAGAACTGCTCTCTGAAGATATGAAGTAGATATGAAGGCATTATACTATTAAACTTCTAGAGTTTAAAAAAATACTCTCTATTAGTGAAAATGTTGAACTTGGTCAACATATGGTGCCAGCCAGCTTCATCCCCATCAGTTCTTTTGTTATCTTGTTATTGTTATAAGGCTTAATGACAGTTGTAAACCATAGTTCTGGATGTGAGGGTTAGTCCACCCTGGGGAGAAGAGGAGGAAGCCGCAGGGCAGTGTGGATTATGGAAATATGGATTGATCTAAAAAGAGAGCTCTTGTAAAAGAATAGGCTCAAAGAAAAGCTAGGGAAAACTGATGAAAAGATGATGGAAAAACTGATGAAAAGATGATGGAATATGATGTGAAAATGATCATTTGAAATCTTTCTTTTCATTCCCAGCTGCTATGTCTGGAGAAAAAGAATGCATTTGTATGTTAAGGGAGAGCTAAAGGAGGCCAGATGAATAGTATAATTTATTGGCTATATTTTCATTTTCAGTGAGATAAATTATGTGCATTTTAATAGACTTTGCATGTGTTAGGCTTTTAATATTTTAATGACATATTAGGTGTATTTCATAGAAATGTTTCAAGTAATATATGATATTTGCTTAGTATCTGAACTCTAAATAGAATCTAATTTCAAAAATTAACTTTATAGCTACTTGTGATGGTAAATGTTATATTTAAAATATCAATTGTTTTCTGCTAACCTTTCTTGCCTATTAATTCACAGTGTGCTTTTCATGGCAAGTGATGATGTTGCTATAGTAGCTGCTAATAGTCATTTTTGTGACTGTAGATTAAAAAAAATCTATGCTCTTTTTTATATTGTTAAATTTTATTTTAATGTGAGAGAGGTACTAGAGGGAAAGACTGCTCATCTCTGATTTATGGTGATGCTAGGGATTGAACCTAGGACCTTGGAGCCTCCGGCATGAGAGTCCTTTGTATAACCATTATGCTGTTTCCCAAGCCCAAAAACCTGTGCTCTTTTAACTAGCTTCTGATGTACTTGGGTACAATGGAAGAAAAGTCTTTATCTGATTCTCAGATTTGGAAAAAAGGTGTTTGGAAAAAAGTTAACATGAAAGTGTTGTAGTAGTTGTTTAGGAAACGAATCACATTTTGAGAAATTATGATGTCTTCAGTTTTGGATATGCCAGATATCCTGGTAGGGAGGACTTTTAAGAAATAGGGTCAGGGAGTCAGGCGGTAGCGCAGTGGATTAAGCACACGTGGCGCAAAGCATGAGGACCGACGTAAGGATCCCGGTTCGAGTCCTGGCTCCCCATCTGCAGGGGAGTCGCTTCACAGGCAGTGAAGCAGGTCTGCAGGTGTCTATCTTTCTCTCCCCCTCTCTGTCTTCCCCTCCCTTCTCGATTTCTCTCTGTCCTATCCAACAACAACGACATCAATAACAACAACAATGATAACTACAACAATAAAAAAACAAGGGGAACAAAAGGGAATAATAATAATAATAAAAAGAAATAGGGTCCCCCTGCCTAGCATTCAGGAAAGGATGATGGTATGGTTTCACATAGTTATTATGTTGCTCAGCCAGATTCTGAACCTACCATTCTTGCTGAAGAGACTAGATTTAATTCTGTTGTATTAGTAGTGATGGTAGATTTCCAATAGAAAGACTAGAGAACCTTGGGGACCACCAGTGGAAAATGTTTTGGAGGAGTCATGAAGTAGCACATAAAGAATTGGATATATATGTGGTACAGGAGATGGCGCAGTGGATAAGGCATTGGATTCTCAAGCATGGGGTCCTGAGTTCAGTCCCTGGCAGCACATGTAGCAGAGTGTTGTCTGGTTCTTTCTCTCTCTCTCTCCTTCTATCTTTCTCATTAATAAATAAATAAAATATTAAAAAAAGAATAGGATATATGGACACAGGCATGCAGGGAAGACACTGGTGTGTTGGGTGTGATTAATCAGGGACTTCCGCTTCATTAGATCAAGAGACTGATCACTTCCATCTTGAACTCTTAAGTGTCATGTACAAGTTAGATACTAAGTAGACACATATTAAATGAATTATATTATATTAAATGAATTGTTCCATGTTACAGAAAAGTAATGTTATTTTTCATATTATCCCAACACAATAATGTATTATAAAGAAGAAATGATACATGGTCCATAAGTGTATTATAAACAGGGTATGGGATAGTTTACTCAAGAGAATTATTAATTCATAACTAAGAAAGTTATATCTAATAATTACATATATGTAAATTCTGGCTTAGTGAGGAAAATCCTTTACAAGAGACTCAGGAAATTGTGTTTTCTCTTAAAGGTCACTTGTGCCAAAGTGCATGAGTCTAGGAGTGATCAAAACTCATTGCTATTTGGTGAGGCTTGTTTGGTGACTTTCTCTGTGTGAAAAGAGCCAGTGTTCCTAGCTAAATTTTCTATGCAAGACTTTGACATTACAAGAGCTGGGCCGAAAATTGGCACCTTTATTTTCACCTTAGTTAGAGGCCAAAGATTACATCATCAGGGAGTGTGAACTAAATTTTTATTACAAGAGGTGGATATTCTATAATGGTTGGGATCAGAATAACTTTGCAAAATAATAGCTAGCAATATTTCCATTTAGAATTTTGAGAAACACTCATTTAGAAATCAACTATGACTTCAGGCTTTATTGGGTGTGTACATTTAAACTTTTTTAAAAATATATTTATTGTTTATTGGCTAGAAACAGAAATTGAGAGAAGAGAGAGAGAGAGAGAGAGAAGAGAGAGACAAAGAAACCTGTAGTATTGCTTTACTATTCCTGAGGCTTCTCCCCTCTGCAGGGGACCAGGGACTTGAAACTGGGTCCTTGCACCTTGCAACATGTTTTCAACCCAAGTTTGCTACTACCCACTGTCCAGCCCCTAGGGTTTTAAATTTTATTTTATTTCCACCAGGGTTATCACTGTAACCTAATACAACGAATCCTCTGCTCCTGGTGGCCAGTTTTTGTTTGTTCTTTTTTGAGGGAGACAGAGAGAGAGAGAGAGAGAGAGAGAGAAAGAACTGAGTCTTGAACCCAACTGTTTGTACACAGCACTATGTACATTCTACTGCCCAGCCCCCATGTACATTTTTAATTAATTAATTAATTTATTGGATAGAGACAGCCAGACATTGAGAAGGAAGGGGGAACTAGAGAGGGAGAGAGACAGAGAGACACCTGTAGCACTGTTTCACTTCTTGCAAAGCTTTCCCCCTGCAGTGAAGAACTGGGGGGCTCAAGCCCGGGTCCTTGCACATTGTAACATATGCACTCAACCTGTTGCACCACCACTCGACCCCATTTGTACTTTTTATATAAAAAAAATCGAGTGTAAATTAAAGTAACAAAAAAACAACCACATTATTTCAAGACTTTTTAAAATTTATTACTACTGCTGATAGGATCTGAATAAAATGTTAGGTAATTGGTTTCTGAAGTATAACTTGACTCCAGGGTGTCAGCCACATACAGAATGGCTGTCAGTCTTTGTCTGAGCACCTTTGCTTGATACTTTGATCTGTCTACAGATGTCTGCTCTCCAGCCCAAGATAATGAAGTGCTCTCTGGACTTTCAGTTCCTCTAACATCATTGCTTAGCCTCGTTCTGCCTGTGTTACTCACATCTGACTTGCTGATTTTGGAGTAACACTTGTCCTGATATGATAGGTGACACGTGGTTTTGTCTCAGATTTTGAATATTTTGAGTGCCTTAGATTTAATTAGTGTTTTGGCGTCTCATCCTGATTACTGCAAGTCTTAGTCTTCTCCTTCTAAAATCAACTCTACACACCAGAGTCCTGCTTTCTTCCTCCCTCCCTCCCTCCCTCCCTCCCTCCCTTCCTTCCTTTTTTTTCTTCCTTCCTTCTGCTACCAGTTAGCCAGGGCTATGAATCTACATGATTTATATGATTCTACCACTTTATTTTTTATTTTTATTATTTTTTTAAAATTTTTTATTTAAGAAAGGATTAGTGAACAAAAGCATAAGGTAGGAGGGGTACAACTCCACACAATTCCCACCACCCAATCCCCATAACCCACCCCCTCCCATGGTAGCTTTCCCATTCTCTATCCCTCTGGGAGCATGGACCCAGGGTTGTTGAGGGTTGCAGAAGGTAGAAGGTCTGGCTTCTGTAATTGCTTCCCCACTGAACATGGGCGTTGACTGGTCGGTCCATACTCCCAGTCTGCCTCTGTCTCTGGGGAAGCTGAGCTCCAGGACACGTTGGTGGGGTCTTCAATCCAGGGAAGCCTAGCCAGCATCCTGGTGGCATCTGGAACCGTTGCCGACGATGCGATCAGAGCACTCGCTGTTAGCGACTTCTCAGTCCGCCATCTTCCTCCAATTTCCACCACTTTATTTTTAAATAAAGATAGTGGCTGAAAGACAGAAAAGCACAGACAGTATAGCAGTGTTAGGCCACTTGTGAAGCTTGGCCCATGAAAATGCTTCCATGTGGTATATATAACCTAGGGCTCAAAGCTGAGTCCTTTTATACATGATGAAGTATGTGCTTTACCAGATGAGGTATTTTCTGGCCTCCAAGTGAGCCTGCTATAATTTAAACTCAATCATGTCTTCCATTGCTTTCTTTTCCTTTCCCTTCTTCCCTCCTGTTTTCTCTTTCTTTTAACATATTTATTTATTTATTTTGGATAAAGACAGAGAAACTGAGAAAGAAGAAGGAGATAGAGAAGGAAGAAAGCACTGACTCACTCCTCAAGTAGCTTCCCCAGCAGGTGGGAATCAGGGACTGGAACCTGGTTTCCTGTGCGCGCTAACACGTGTGCTCTACCATTGCATGGCCCATCTCGCTCTTTATTTATCCCAAATTTTTTCCCTCTTTCTCTTTAGTAGAGTGATTATGATTTATTGACCAAACTGAGATGTTTAATGATTTATTTTTGACTGGTGATTGGTGAAGTGTAGATTCCACGGATAGAGGATGAATCTCTGTAGATCAACAGACCCAAAGTTTGGCGTCGTGCGAAGATTATAGCGGTTTTGAAACCAAAGAAAGACCCAACACTGGCCGCCAGCTATAGACCAATGTCTCTCCTCTCCGTGTGTTACAAACTCCTCGAGAGACTGCTTCTGTCACGTATTTCTCATCTTACAGAGAAATTCCTATCACCCGCCTAAGCTGGTTTCCGCCCAGGAAGATCTACCTGCGAACAAGCCCTGGCCCTCTCAACTTACATTGAAAATGGATTCCAGAAGAATTTAAAGACGGGTGCTGTCTTTGTTGATCTCACAGCAGCCTATGACACGGTCTGGCATCGTGGTCTCCTAGTCAAGATCTCAAGATGCCTGCCTCCATGGGTGGCCAACACTATATCGTTTCTTCTTCAAAACAGAAGATTCCGGGTGCATCTGGGTGACAAGTCTAGCAGATGGAGACTTGTCTCAAGTGGCCTCCCCCAGGGCTCTGTTCTGGCTCCTACGCTATTTAATATTTACATCAATGACCTCCCAGAAACTTCTTCAAGGAAGTTCATCTACGCCGATGACATCTGCTGTGCAACTCAGGCATCCAAGTTCGACATCCTCAAGGAAACACTCACGAAAGACATGTCTCTGATATCTGATTACTGTAAAAAATGGCGACCAATCCCTAGCACTGCAAAAACGGTATCATCTGTTTTCCATCTACACCATGCCTCGGCCTCGCGTGAGCTTAATGTGCAGCTTGGCGATACGAGAATCCGGCATGAAGCCCAGCCAGTCTATCTTGGCGTTACTCTCGATCGCACTCTGTCATTTCACAAACATCTCATAAAAACTGCAGCAAAGGTGGGCACGAGGAATAACATCATTGCAAGACTGGCCAGCTCCTCATGGGGCGCGAGTGCTTCCACACTACGATCATCATCTCTGGCATGATGCTATTCCACTGCAGAATACTGTGCCCCAGTATGGTTCCGTAGCCCCCATGTCCACTTGGTCGATTCCAAATTATATTCCTCCATGAGGATTATTTCTGGAACCATCCGTTCCACCCCGGTTCCATGGCTGCCAGTTCTTAGCAACATGGCCCCGCCAGATATTCATCGGGATGCGGCATAATCTAAGTTCATTTCCCACGTCTACGCTCGACCGGACCTGCCAATATACGCGGATATCTTCGCCCACCCTGTCCAACGCTTGACGTCTCGTCACCCAATCTGGTCCCCTACGCCTACACTGAACTTCTCTGTTCCAGACTCTTGGAAACAGAGCTGGCAGTCAGCTGAGGTAAAGAACAAACACCTCATCACAGACCCCTGCAAGCGTCAACCCAGCTTTGACCTAGCACGTTATGATTGGGCCCTCCTCAATCGCTATCGAACAGGCCATGGCCGGTGCGCCGCTATGTTCTATCGCTGGGGAGCCAGAGACGACCCGAACTGCCCCTGCGGCTACAGACTATGACCCACATAGTCAACGACTGCCACCTCTCCAGATTCAAAGGAGGTCTCGAAACTTTACATCAGGCTCAACCTGATGCTGTTGACTGGCTACGGAAGAAGGGCAAACGCTAGAAGAAGAACAGACCTAAATAATTTCACATTTCTTTAAAATATTGGCCAGTAACTTCCCTCCCATCCTTTCCTGTGTTCCGTGTCCCCGCTCACAGTACCATGGCTCCATCCTACTTCAGTTGTGATTACCATTACATTAAATTATAACTTAGACACATCAGAGAGCAAAAGGCAGTGATACAATTTTGTTAAACAGATATATGCAAACTGTTTTAGAGACTTCAGAAATATTTTTTTCCTTATTCTACATCAAGGCCAAACTTTTTTTGTTTCCCCTGCCACTATTTAATTTTTTTATTAGTGATTTAATGATGATTGCTAAGACTGTAGGATAAGAGGGGTACAGTTCCATACAATTCAGTTCTTAACACCAGAGTTCCATGTCACCTCTCCCCCTTAGAAGTTTCCCTATTCTTTATCCCTCTGGGAGTATGGACCAGGATTTTTTATTGGGAGCAGAAGGTGGAATATTTAGCTTCTGTGATTGCTTCTCTCCTGGACATGACCATTGACAAGTCAATCCATACCCCAGCCCGTTTCTATCTTTTCCTAGTGAGGCAGGGCTCTGTGGAGGCAGGGTTCCAGGACACATTGTTGAGGTTGTCTGCCCAGGGAAGTCAGGTTGGCATCATGATAACATCTGCATCTTGGTGAATGAAAAGCATTAAGACATAAAGCAGAACAAGTTGTCTAATAGTCAGGTACCTAAAGGTAAGAGTATAACAGGTGAAATTTGGAGTCTTCATGTTGGAAAAGCTAGGAAGTCTACTTTAGCTATATTCTGACGGGCTGGTGACTACTAATTTTTGCCTGGTCCGGACAGCTAACATGCAGGATGCCTAAAATTATTGTCTGGGAGGATTGTGTCAGAGTTGAGAATAGGACTAGAAAGCTGGATCAGGGCAGAGAGAAGCTCCCAAATATGGGAAAAGTATATAAATACCATTAACTGTCAACCCCATCAATTAGACCTAGGGCCCATATCTATTCATATTAAACGCAGGAGCCTGTGTAACCTCTGCATCCCTGTTGGTATAAGCTTACATTTCATGGTCATAGCTGGGAACATTCTAGGCTGCACTCATTTCAGGACCTGTCTTCCTTGAGTGGCAGTGTGTTGACCCAGCTCCCCTTTGGACAGAGGGGTAATTTCTTCCATAGTAGTTCTATATTGAGGGCAAGGTCCTGTAGAGGCCACAAGAGGATTTATGATGTTCCTGATGGAGATGACCAGTGATGGGTAGAGAGGGATCTGTTAGAGGTCTAGGCCCATCATCTATGTGGGAATCTCAGGATTCCCTGACTTAGGCCCTGGATGATGGAAAGCCAAACTTCTTAATTGTCCTGAAGCCCATGTATACTCAAAGCCTCATTCTCTACACTTTCCAAATTTTGTTAATTGTTCCTTCCCATTGCCATATCTCTGGAACATAAAATGCTGACTTAGATGATGGATATAGAATACTTAAACGAATATGATGTTAGATTCATCACTTAAGACACAGTTATGAGAACAAGAGAGATAATATGAATCTAGAAGTCTACAAAACTGAGGAAAACCTTAAGTATAACAGAGAACAAAGAGAGATTGCCTCATACTACAAAAGGATAGAAACAGAAAGAGGATGTGTATTGTAAAGACTGTTGAAGGAAAAGTCAAACTTGAGGTAGAAGACTTCAGGTCCATTACTCAATTTGCTAGTGCTTTACATTATGGCAGTTATTAATTTTTATTAAGGGGACTGATAAATGCTTCATAAAATGGAAATTTTATTAATAAATATTGGCTTGTGTGAAAAATACCTATTGGTGTGATGTCTTGAGGATGTTTGACATTCAAAGGTAGTAGTCTGTGTAGTAACTCAAATGAGATTTTATTCATCTCAAAGTCTCAGACATGTATATCTGAAGTCTTACCAGTATGGCTATAGTTTTCTCCTATTGTATTTGGTCAAATGCAGATAGTTGAGTATATTCGAATCTATATGGCAAAATTCAAATGCAAATGTGATCAATGTATAAAAAATATTCAAAGGAGGCAGGAAAATTACTTGAGTATTTTCTCATCATATTTATCTCTGTATGATAATATTTTGGGATAGGCATTAGTGCTTTAAAGGTTGTAGTTACACAGTAAATATTCGTCGACTATATAAATATCTTCATATGAATACATATAACATTTAAGATTTCTTAAAACAAGTAATGAATTAATAAAAGATCTAACAGTTGTGCAGGGAGTGTTATACGCCCAAAACATAATCAGCATGGATTTTTACTAAACTCTCTTATTCCTCCTGTAAGTTGTAAAATAAAAGTTTGCATTTAATTCTGTGAGCTAGAGAATAATTTTCCCATTTTAATTGAGTTAATAGTAATGTTTAGATCTGATAGCTAGTCAAGTGACTGATATAAAACTTGTTTTTCTATTTATCTTGACTACTTCTTTAAATTCACAAGAGCATCTTTTTTTGTTTTAAATTATTTTAAACAGCACTACTCTGAACTGGCTTTTATGGTGGTGGTAGGCGTTTGAAAATGGGATCTTGGGGCCTCAGGCATGAGAGTATTGTGTAAATTGTTAAGCTATCTCCCCAGCTCATTTTGCTTGGGTAAGATGATTGCTACTAATTTTTGAAGCTTTACTGTTTGTAACTGCAACTAAATATAGACAGTGTTCCATTTTATTACATACTTCCTTTAACTGAGAAAATGTCACTACTTAAATTAGAGGTGAAAGAGGCAAAAATTGATCTGTTGGCTTGCTGGGGGCAGAATGTGTGTTGGAAAAATGAAAGGGTTTTCCTAAATGACTTTTTCTTTTATTGAGTTGGATACTTGCTATTCAAAATCTTGGCTAAAAGTTGGGATAAAATTTTGGAAATAGTTTGTAGTAGGATGACTGGAATCTTTGGAAACCTGTTATATATACACACACATATGTGCACAGATGCACACTTTTCTCTCATGCCTTTTACATGCTTCTATTCCCCTTTGGAAACCTATTATATACACACACACAGATGTGCACAGATGCACACTTTTCTCTCATGCCTTTTACATGCTTCTATTCCCCTTTGGAAACCTGTTATATACACACACACAGATGTGCACAGTTGCACACTTTTCTCTCATGCCTTTTACATGCTTCTTTTTCCCTTAAATTAGTGAGTGAAATGTATTCCAGCTTGTATTTGCTGAACTGCCTAATTATAAACCTTTTTATAATGTTACTCTGTCATACTTCAGATGTATGCTTGTTCTTTGACATTGGATTACACTAAATGATTGTAGACTATCAAGGCTTCATCACTTGTCTTAAGATACACATAGAATCAAAATTCTTAAAATTGTTATTTCAACTGCACAACTCATAGCAGAATTTATAGCTTTGGCTATTAATTCCTCTAACAATGAAATTATCTTTAACATTTGATAAGGAAATAACAATATGATCAGAGTTAATTTAAGCAATTTCAGCATCAGACTAATCAGGTTTACAAATGAAAGAGAAACTGTTTATTCTAATGAAAACATACACAAATGAAAACCAAGAGAAAGATCTCACAGGGGGTTCAGTTAGTTCTTGGCTTAAAATTGATTCTTCAAGGGGACCAGGCTGTAGCATAGTGGGTTTAGCACACAAGGTGCAAAGCGCAAGGACTGTTCAAGGCTCTGGCTCCCCACCTGCAGCACAGTTGCATCACAAGCGGTAAAGCAGGTCTGCAGCTGTCTGTCTTTCTCTTCCCTTCTCTGACTCACCCCCCCCACCCCCGATTTCTCTCTATCCTTTTCAACAGTAATGACAGCAACAACAGTAACAATAAAAACCAAGGGCAACAAAAGGGAAAAAGTGGCCTCCAGGAGCAGTGGATTCATAGTGCAGGCTCTGAGCCCCAGAGATAAACCTGGAGGCAAAAAGGGGAAAAATTGATTCTTAAACTTTAAAAATGAGGATGTGATTTTTAATCCTATCATAAATGAGGATATGATATTAAAGTAGCCCTTTGTGTAATTTACTATACTAATGCGGTTGTACCATTTCATAAAGTGCATCCTATTTTGATCACCGTGTTGTTAAAGCTGTATTTCCCTTGAATATCTATACCATCTTGCAGCACCCAAAATTGGTCTTCTACTCGCTAACACCTTAGTTTAAGAGTTGGGAGTCCAACAAGGGCAACAAAAGGGAATAAATAAATAAAATAAATATTTAAAAAAAAAAGAGTTGGGAGCCTCAGTTCTGCAATATGCAACTTATTTAAGACTAAGTAGTTCAGTGAATGTTTCTTTTGAGAAAAACAGTTTATTATTCCTTTAGCACCACCACCATCATCATCATTATTATTCATGTAAAACATAAATGTATTGAATGGAGAAATACTTTTAGCTAATTCTCATTTATTTGGGGAGATAATACTCAAAACCTTTTGAAGTCTATACCCTCTGTGAAACATTAGATTAAGAATGACAAGTAGCCCTGTTTTCTGAAATTATTTAAAATAATAAAATTATGAATGTATAAAAGCTGTCCTGTGGTCCAGGATGTGGTGCAATGGATAGAGCATTGGACTCTCAAGCAGGAGGTCCTAAGTTCAGTCCCCTGCAGCACATGTACCAGAGTGATGTCTGATTCTTTCTCCTATCATTTCTCGTGAAAAAATAAAATCTAAAAATAAATAAATAAATAAATAAAAGCTGTCTTTATATAATATTGTATTGTATTTACTTTGAGATCTTTATTATCAATTTAATTTTTGTCTGATGGAAATTATTATGACTCTTTAAAAATATGATGCTCAAGCTCCTTTTTAAGTCATGTCTCATGGTTAAAGAGAATTGAATGGCTTTCAATTCTGACTTCACTTCTGACTAGTGGAAATCGAAGCTAAGCATAGATAACTCTTTTTCATCACCAGTGATTTCTTTAGGAGTAACTGTGATGTCCTAATTAGATACAATAGGAAAGTCAAACCAGTGGGGTTTCTGGGGAAAAGGCATCCTCCTGGATGAAAGGAGACTCAGAAAGCAAAGCTTCCTTCACTGAACTCTGTCTCTTTAAGTCATGTGCTCAACACTGGCAACTCACTTAGTGACCACAAGTAAAAGTAGCTGAGGTTAAAGGTGAACGCAAGCCAGCAGAACAGAAGGATAGACGAATCCCTTCCTGGTTTATGATGATGATGAATTAATTAAGGCGGGTGCTAATAAATCTTGCCATATTTTACAATAGAAAATACATAGTAACTTTTAAATACATTGAGCGCTTAGCTGGTACAGTTGGATTCTACTAATCATAGATGCTATTCAAACTAAGCTTAGGAGTAAAAATGGGTATGGATTTCTAGTTTTGGGAAAAAATTAAACTGCCTAAGTGTTATTTATTTATTTATTTATTTATTTATTTTATTCTACCCATGTTATCACTGGGGCTACCTGATAAGGGATCTAATCCATAACTCCTTCTTCCTTCCCTTCCATAGAATCAAAAAGAAATTAAGGTGGAAGGGGGAAATAGCGAGGAAGAAAGAAACACAGACACTTGTAGCACTGCTTCAATAGTTGTGAAGCTTCTCCCCTGCAGGGGGGACCCAGGGCTTGAACTAAAGACCTTATGCATGGTAAACTGTGTGCTCTAATAAATGTGCCACTACCCAGCACCTCAGGTGATTCTTACATCTTCATTCTAATCCTTTCTTGACTCTTTTTTTTTTTTTTTGTCTCCCGTGTTATCACTGGGGCTCAGTGCCTGCACTATGTATTCATTGCTCCTGTGGCCATTTTCTGGATACTTTTGGATAAGACAGAGAAAATTTGAGAGAGGAGGGGGAGGGAAAGAGGGAGAGAGAAAGACACTTGCAGACACCTGCAGACTTGCTGCACTGCTTTTGAATCAACCTCCCCCTCTTGCAGGTTGGGAGCCGGGGGCTGGAACCAGGATCCTTATGCAGGTTCTTATGCTTTGTACTATGTGCACTTAACTCAGTGTGCCACTACTCAGCCCCTCCTTTCTTCCCTCTAAGAATGTCTGGAGTGAGATAGTTATAAAGCGGCATAAAGAGGATGTGATGAATGACTGATTATATATAAGAGCCACAGAAAGGGAGGGATATACACAGTATCCATGTTTTTGATATGGTTGAATAGATGATGGTGCCGTCCTAGGTAATACAGACAATCAAAGAATAAGTTGGAGATAAAAAAAAAATAGCTAGTACAGTAGAGCACACTTAGCTATGCAAAAGGACTTGGGTTCAAGCCCCCGGCTACTACATGGGAATGCCACGTAATAGGACACTTCACATGTGGTGGAGCACTGCTGTGGTGTCCTTCCTTCACTCCTGTCTCTCATTTTTTTTTTTTTTTGTCTCCAGGGTTATTGCTGGGGGTTGGTACCTGCACTACGAATCCATTACTCCTGGAGGCTATTTTTCTACTTTTGTTGCCCTTGTTGTTTATTGTTGTTGTTATTATTGCTGTCGTTGTTGTTGGATAGGACAGAGAGAAATGGAAAGAGGAAGGGAAGACAGAGAGGGGGAGTGAAAGATAGACACTTGCAGACCTGTTTCACTGCCTGTGAAGCGACCCCCTCCTGCAGGTGGGAAACTGGGGCTCGAACCGGGATCCTTACACCCATTCTTGCGCTTTGCTCCATGTGTGCTTAACCCGCTGCGCTACCGCCCAGCCCCTTCTCATTCTCTTTTTAAAAAAGAAAAAGAAATGACTGCAATTTTGTACATTTCGAATTTGAGGGGGGGTCTGGGAAACAGAAACTCCTACTAGTAGTTAGATGTATAATCCTAGCATTAACAGATATTCATAAACTATAAAGGCTGAGAGATGCCATTAGTTGTGTTGAAATGGGTGTAAATGAGGTTGTCTGGGAATATTTCTATATTCCTCTCTCTCATTCTTGCAAGTTATCTTAGACCTAGGACCTTAGGGATGAAGCAACTTAGGAGGAAAAACAATTACTGATATCAACAGTCATGCTAGCTTATTTTTTTTCTCTGAGGAATTCTACGACCATTGTTGTTTCAGACTTTAATCAGTAGTTAGGCCTTATAATTTAATAAAAGAAAATTAATTCTCAAATACTTTTTATTTGATCACTGTATAGTGTTAAATATTAATTTACTGCTCTGTGATTAGCAGCTTGTTTTATTCTACAAAATCAATTTGGTCATGAAGCTTATTAGTACAGATATGAGCTATAGAAATAAAAAAAACCAGTCTGTGAATTTTAATCAGTCCCTGTTTCCAGATATTTATATGATGTATTGTTTTTTAGTACATATACAAATATATATGCTATTCTTACATTTTGCTAGTCATGGTTTTATATTCTTGTATGTATTGCAGATGTATGTATTATCAATTGCTTCTTATACTTTCTAGTCACAATTTTATATTCCACTGCATTTTGTTGTTTTCTATTGCCAACATTAAGCAAAGTTATCCATGTGTTTATTCTATTTGTATAAAACTAAAACATTTTAGAGAGTTAGGTTTTTAACAAATAAAATTTCCTGCCCAAGAAAATTAGGTATTTTTTAACAGTAGAAGTCTACAGAGAAAGCATAACTTTTGACAAGCATCATCTTAAACCTTTTGCACAGTCTATAGGTGTCAACATAGAATTGAATTTGTGTGTATCCATATTTGCATTTGTTTTCAAAAGCACTGTATGCTGGGAGGATCAGATTTTATGAACACCCCTAATAAGTGTAAAGCACAATTTTCAATTAACATTACTACTGAAAAGATTAAAAAACACAATTTGCATTTCTTACCCTCTCTCCAACTAATGCCATCTCTCTCTCTCTCTCTCTCTCTCTCCAATTTGAATAGCACCTGTAATTAAGGGGGAAAAAACCCTGAGTCCTGGGAGCTAGGTAGGACTTCCCGCTATTGATCTGTGAAAACCCAGCTTATACTGTCAGGGGAGAAACAGTCAACTGCTGAGCTGCTTTGTCACTGACATAAGCTGAGAGAGGATTTTTTTTTTTGTCTATACTGTTTATACACTAGTCTATAGACCTGCTGGCTGGTTGAATTTTAAAGAGTGCGGAGGTTTAAAGACTTGTCCCCCGAGGGATGCTTCTGCCAGTTGGGAAGCGAGCTGAGGCTGTTTTGCAGAAGTGTGTGCATGTGTGTTGCTTGTGGAAGAAGGGGGGGGAGGGTGTGAAAGACTGAGCAGCTATCTGGGAAACATTCTTATTAATTTGATTCTTCAAATTGATGTGAAATATATTGGGGCATATTTAGAGGTGGAGAATTAATTTTGAATATTATCTTGATTATTAGAGACATTGTGTGATAGATTTATGGAAGAATGTCTTATGTGGTGCTCATTTGTATAGAAAATATGGTAAATAGCTTTAGTTAGCACAAGATAAGGATTAGCAGCGGTCAAATGAATTTCTCATTTGTAATGAACTGTTTATAGTTTCAGTTAACTTTAATATTTCAAATTTATTGGCTTTTAAGATTACGCCTAGCAAGATATTTTCAGTACTAAAATACTTAACTTTTTCTAGTTATGGACTCTGTTCCATACTTCTAAAGATTCATGGTCATAAGTAAACCAGTGTAACTTGCCCTTGAGATAGAAGATTGTATTTTTACATGATCAACTTTTTTTTCCTGCTTAAGTGGCTTAAGACATTTCAAGCATTCTTAGATACTGACTTTAGGATCTTACAGTGTTTCAATTTTTAAATTGACATCTTATCTACAGTCTCATTTTAAAAGAAAATGAGGAAGTCTGCTTTAAAACCCTCATTACCATACTTCCACATGAAGCGTGAATTGTCAGAGACTGGAGATTTTTCGTTATGTAAGTTTTATTAGTAAACAAGTATTAGGTTTGTTTTTTTTTTAAGGAGGAAGACAACTTCAAGAAGCCATTTGTTCTTTCCTTTCCATAGAGATCATCCTCATAAATCTCTGCTGATTCCTATAAAGCTTGTGTGCCTTTGGAGTTGTATGGTGTTATCTTCAGTTCTAAACTTTTAGGATGAAAGTTAATTTTAAGTTATTTTCTATACATATACAAATTATATACTATTTTTTTTGCCAAGTGCATGGCATAGTGGCATTTTGTTATAATTGTTAGTGTGTCTGTCTTTTAAAAGCTTTTGAAATTATCTTACAATGACTATAAAATCGCTGTAGGTTTCAAAATCAATAGGATTATTTTTCTGTGCTTCATTAAAACATTGATTTCCATATTAGGTAGTACTTAAGTGAAGGTACACTGAATAGAAACTATGTTTTCTATTTAAAGGTTTAGTTCTAGTCATTGTAAGAGTAGTATTTGAGATAGAACTTAGCGTGACTGTTGTTGAGTTGAAACATAAACGTGTTCCTTAGCTATAAAGTGACTTTTTTTCAAAGCATTTTACTATGGGACATGTAGAGTTGTTATACCTCTCTGTAATTCATTCTGCTGCCAACCTTATTCCCTTTTCTCTGCCTGCATTTTAATTGAAACAACATTTATATTTTTGAGCCAGGATCTGTCAGAAGTCCCTGTGGCTAGTCTGTGGTACAAGTAGCAGCAGACGTAGCTTACCCATATGGTGTGGTGCTTCTTGTAAAATCCATATGGCCTTGTTGAAGGGAATCCCAGCGGGGATGTGAAGGGTGTTAATACCCTTCAGGCCAGGCCTTTCCCTCCTGGGGCTTCCGTGGCATTGTCAGTGCAATCTGCCAAAGCACAAACTTAATTCCCTTTTAATAATCAATTATTTTAGTTTAGGAACCTGTGCAATTTTTCTCAGGACAATTTCTCCTCCCCCCAAAAATGTCTTTAAAAAGTTTTAACTGCATCTTTAAACTATTCTAAAAAAATTTTTTTTTCCAATTTGAAATTTCAGGAAGTACTACAGAATGTGCCAAAGTTCTGTTTCCCCTTTGACATTGAAAGGTACGGTATAAGTCATCGTTTAAAATAACTTTAGGCCATTACTGGCAAATGTAATATGTATGTATGTATGCAGATGTATTTTTATAAATAAAATACACCCTTTCATCGCTGCTTCTAACAGGAGTGACTAGAAGTTCAAAATTCAACAGTATTTGGAATGAGGAAACCTTTTAAAATCATTGTTATCTTTTGTTTCCTCCACCGTTGTCAGAAGTCCTCAGGTTCCATTTCTTCTTTTTTGTTCTTCAGGTCCATGTGGTAAGCGCTAATGGAAAAAATTATCATTTCTTATCCTATCTCCCTTCATCTAATTAAAAAGACCATTTGTGTGATATTATAAAACTAGTGGCTAGTTGTCTCCCAAGAATAGTTATATAGAAATAGTGCAACATTATTTTCCTGTAGGAAGCCTACAGGAAAACCTAGCAGTTTTGAAAATCTCATTATGTTTGTATTTTACTGAACAAATGCTGAGTGAATAGAGGATTACCTGTGTGTAGTTGGAATCTCACAGAACATATAGCCTTTTGAGTACCAATAATAGCTCATTTATTGTTGTTCATGTGATTTTCACACCCTGTTAACAGTTTTTTTTTTTAAGAATATGGTATGAGGAGACTTTAAAAGAAAACTTATTTGAGGAAAATATTTTTCTTAAAGTGAAAATCTACAGTTTTGTAATTTTAAAAATAAAGCCTTCTGAATGATGAGCTAATGGACACTGGTAAGTATTGCTAATAAATGACACCCAGTCGTTCTCACCTCTTTACTGGAGAACCAAGTGTGCCTGCTAAGTTACAGATTTCAGATTAATAGCAAGAATAAATAAAAGGAAAAACAGTTAGAAGGTATATTGTAAACTTTGGGCACTAGAGGGCATATTAGACATGGGAGGTTGTTATCGAAGTTTGTAAAAAAACGGAACTAGCTTCCTGTTTCAGTGTATATTTTTGTTAAATGTTCGGCACTTTGAAGTTCATTAATTTTTGACAATTGAAATAATTTATGTAGTGGTTACACTGATATTAAATGATTTAATCCTTTTGTATTTAAAAAATAATTTAGGTGTCATGCATATTATATTTTGCCTTGGGGAAGTTGTTGTTCTAGAGGTTCAGTTATGATTATCTAATGTCATGATTACAGTGAGTAGCGAGACATATATTGGTATTTTTTAAATCAAGTCAAAGACACAGTGTACTGACTTAATACACTTGTTTCACTGTGGTACATGTTACGTACAGTAATATGAAAGCTTACTTTTTTTTGGGTAGAAATTGTATCATTGTGTGGAATTGTACCCCTCTTACCCTATGGTTTTGTTAATTAATCCTTTCTTAAATAAAAAATTAAAAAAAAAGAAATTGTATCATTTTGTACCTGCAGATTCATTTTTTAGTATATGGTTGGCATTAGAAATAAGCACTAAATTATGCCAGTGGTAATTTGTATGCTGCTTTCTTGGGTGATAATGTACAGTTTACCAGAATTAGTGCTGGTGACTGCCGTTGGATTCTAAAGCAACATGATTTGTTATCTAAGAAGTCTTAGAATAATGACAAAATGATGGTCTAGAGTTGAGAAGACCAGCGATTATGTCTACCATCTCACTTCTGCAGTTTCAGTAATGGTTCAGAATTTATGGAATATTTTATTACTACTTTCAAGCATGAGAAAATTTAGGGTAGACTATCTTAATGATTTCCTAGTAAGGTATTAGTGTGTGCTGATTTGTGCTATATATAGAGTAGTCATTGATTTTGCTGTTCGATTCATGATTTAAACATTTTATTCATCTTACTTGTAGAACTTAGCTAAATTTGAAATCCAAATGTTTGAAAAGAAACCAGTGCTGTATAGAAACACATTCTTGTTTTTCCTTTAGAAATTCTCATATAAGACTTAATATTTCCTAATTACTATAGGGTGTCTCAAAACCAAGTTGGACAGCACTTTACCTTTGTACTGACAGACATCGAAAGCAAACAGAGGTTTGGCTTTTGCAGACTTACATCAGGTGGCAAAATTTGCTTATGCATCCTTAGGTGAGTATTTGTAGCAAGAAGAAATTTGGGTTTGCAACAGATTAAATGTGTTTTCTTTTGTTCATTATGTCTCAGATATGCTTACGGTATTTACTTACTGTTTTCTGAATCCAAAAATGTTGAAAAGTATTTTCTATATGTAGTATTGTTTTGCAAGTAACAATAGCATTATCTTGAAGCATCCACATACTAAAATTAGAATCAAAATGTAGACTATAATTTAAAAAATTTTTAATTAAAATATAATTATAATATATCTATTATATATTTACATTATATATAATTATTTATTATTGGATAGAGACAGCCAGAAATTGAGGGAGGAAATAGAGAGGAAGAGATAGACAGACACCTGTAGGCCTGCTTCACCACTTGTAAAGCTTTCCCCGTGCAGGTGGGGACCAAGGGCTTGAACCTGGGTCTTTGCACATTGTAACATGTGTGCTCAACCAGGTACACCACCACCCGGCCCCTAGACTATAATTTTTTCTATCACTGAATCGAAACTTGAACTTTTGAGAGTAAATTACTGCTGCTTGAAGGCAAAGGTTGCAAAGTAGTGGTTGAGGACAGCCTTGTGTACAGATTCTTTTTGAGATGGTGTCTAAAGTGGGAGAACCACAGCAGTCAGTTTCCATTGGAGGGAATGGGGACACAGAGCTCTGGGAATGGTGGAGAATTACACCCGTCATAATTTTGTAAATCAATATTAAATCACTAATAAAAATAATGAAAAAGTAAAAATGTCTAGATGAGATTTTTAATCATGGAAATTTTTGTGAAATTTGCACAAAACTCATTTTCTAATTGCTTTGACTAATCCTGGTCCTACACTCCCAGTATCAGCAATAAGAGGGAATGAAGCAGCGGATTTCTTTTCTTTTCTTTTCTTTTCTTTTCTTTTCTTTTCTTTTCTTTTCTTTTCTTTTCTTTCTTTCTTTTTTTTACCTCCAGGGTTATCGCTGGGGCTTAGTACTGGAACTACAAATCCACTGCTCCTGGAGGCCATCCCCCCCCCCATTTGGATAGGACAGAGAGAAATGGAAAGAGGAGGGGAAGACAGAGAGGGGGAGAGAAAGATAGACACCTGCAGACCCGCTTCACCGCCTGTGAAGCGACCCCCCCAGCAGGTGAGGAGCCGGGGACTCAACCTGGATGGATCCTTGCACAGGTCCTTGGGCTTTGGGCCATGTGGGCTTAACCTGCTGCACTACCACCTGACTCCCAGTAGAAGATTTTTAAAAGTGTGCCACGGTTTTTGTACAAATCTTTCTGATCCCACTCCAGCTGTTTACAGCATTAGTTTTGATCTAATTGTTAAAAGTGTTTCTCTTCGGTGCAGACTTAGGGGTTTGACTTGTAGGCTGACAAGAAGGGTTATCCCTGTGATGTGTCCTGATGAATCAGAAATCTATATGTATTCCCTGAAAATAGGATGCTATCATGTTTTGTTTTCTTTTCCCCAACTTCAATGTCACTTTACTAGGTTATGCTGATTTGAAGGATTATTGTTGTCATGAGGGTGTATTTCCACATTTCTGCAAGATAGGAGTCAGTACAGCTTACTGTCCACCAAACCATCATCCTGTCCCACTACACCTTTTTCGACCCCTCAATCGTTCCTATCCTGAAAAAAGATTCCACTCTAAATTTACTGAGGTAATTGTTTACAAGTCTGTCTATGTTAAGGGAACAATTCCACGCCTCTTCCTGATGGTATGTTTCTATGCCACACTCACCACCAAAATGCCAGTGACCCTCCACCCTTAGGCCCCTCTTCAGTCTCCCCCTTTGGTGACCTCAGTCCCTCAGCCTGTGTCCGAGGGCTTTTTTTCGTTCTGACGTTATGACCTTGCTCTGTTCGTTTTTTGTTTTCCTCCAGGCTTATTGCTGGTGTTCTGTTCCTGCACTACAAGTCTACCGTTGCTGGTGGCCTTTTTTTTTTTTTTAATTGGGTAGGACAGAGAAATTGAGAGGGCAGGGGAGATAGAGACGGAGAGAGACACCTGCAAACCTGCTTCCAAGACACCTTCTAAGATCACCTGTAGTGATCCTCCCTACAGGTGGGGAGATGGGGGCTTGAACCAGGATCATTGCGCAGGTCCCTGTCTCTCTTCTTCTTATCACTCCCTTCCCTCTTGATTTCTGGCTGTCTCTATCCACAAAATAAAGATAATAAAAATTAAAAATAAGGAAGACTTAATAATCAATTTAATGACTTAAATATCTCAGTGGTATGACAGTGTTGTTTGTTTCACTTATCTGCATCTTAGCTACATTTCATATTCTTTGAGGGTTAATTTTATAAATTTACTTAGAACATTTTGCTGGAGTTGGAATTTTTTTTTTCAATCACTGTTCAAAGTTAATGCTTTTAAAGTAATAGAATGTACATATATCCTCATTCTTTTGTCAGGCACAATTTGTTTTATCTGAATAAGAATTGTATTGAAAACTTATGTTTTATCCAGAAGAGTATTATGCTTTACTCTGTAGGTGGATTCTTCTACCTTAAAATCAGTTGGTTGGAGAGTAGGGATGTGTGAAGAATGGACAGGGAGAACTCCTTTTATCATTCTCCTTTCATGCAGAAAGTTCAAAAGCTACAGTTTAAAGGGGAATATATAACCTTGTAAACTTTGCCCAAGCCATGTTACCCCATTGGAAAGACCAAAGCTACATATGCTTTCTAATTTATTTCAATGAATTTTAAGATAATTTCATTAAAAATATCAAATTTACAGAAAAATGTCAGGAATAATCAAATGAGCTCTTGTCTATGTATCACCTAGATTCGTAAGTGCTAACATGCTTCTCACTCCTTGGCCCCTCAGTGTACTGTCACACATGCATATCAGTTCTCTCTATCTTTTACTATTGATCTTACTGACCATTCTGAGAGTATGCTATAGACATTTTTCTGTAATATTTGACTCAACATTTAACAAATTTTCCTACTGCTCCCAAAGTTCCTGATAGTCTTAATTAAAGAGCATGGCACTTTCTCTTTTTCTTTTTAGGTATTTCTATTGAAATATCCTTGCATTATAGTGTTATATAGGTTCCAGGTGTGCACCATTGAAAGTCACATGCATATCCTCTCATTCTGATTTACAACCCCCCAGTGTTCTAGTTTTCCCCCTCCCCTTTTGATAGCCACCATTTGGTCTTATTGTATAAAAGTGTATTGTTTTATTTAATTAGTTAATCTATATTTATTTTCTCTATATAGCACATATAACTGAGATGATGTTTCTCTGCGTGGTTGTTTCAAATGTGTAGTACCTTCTTGGGCCATCGTGTTGCTACAAGTGGCAGGATCCATCATTTTCCTTAAAGAGTTGTGGTACCAGCGTTCAAAGTGGTGGTGAGCAGGGCAATGCAGCCACCTGTGCTGGTGAACTATCTCTTTGGTCCCAGCAAAAATAATTTTAAGAATTAATTTTATTGAATTTTTATTGCATATCATTAGGAAAACAGTGATTGATCTAGGCCCATTTTTCATCCTTTGTGGCAGGTGTCTACACACCAGTCCCACCACCAATTTCTGCCCTGCTCCATTGTGCATTGGGCTACAGTCCTTCTCAGCTCCCACCCCACTATTTTTCCCCTCATGTCCTTGCCACAACAGACCAGATAAAATATAGTCCAGATTTCACCCTGTGCTTTGTATTTCTCTCCTTGTTTCTTAATATTCATCTGTAAGTGATATCACCTTATATTCATCTTTCTCTTTCCAATCTTATATAGCATGATTTCTTCAAGTTTCATCCATGTCGAGGTAAAGAAGATACTTTCATATTTTTTTCTTTCTTTCTTTTGCCTCCAGGGTAATTGCTGGGGCTCGGTGCCCCTACACTACGAATCCACTGCTCCTGGAGGCCACTTTTTCCCTTTGTGTTGCCCTTGTTAGTATTGTTATTGTTGCCAGATAGGACAAAGATAACTGGAGAGAGGAGGGGAAGACAGAGAAAAAGATAGACACCTGCAGACCTGCTTCACCACTTGTGAAGCGACTCCCCTGCAGGTGGGGAGCCGGGGGCCTGGAACCAGGATCCTTACCGCCAGTCCTAGCGCTTTGTGCCATGTTCGCCTAATCCCTTTGCAACCGCCTGGCTCCCTTCTCATCATTTTTAATAGCTGAGAAGTACACACACGTGGGTGCACGCACACACACACACACACACACACACACACACACAGACACACACATATCTCACAATTTTCTTGCTTCCATGTTTGGACTGTTACACATATTGCTGCTAGATCTCTTGGGAGAGGTGCTTTTGTTTTCTTTGGATAGATCCTTAGGAAAGGAGTGACAGGCCCCAGGACATGTCCATTTCCAGTGTTCTGAGGTATCTCCAGACTATCCTCCACAGGCATTAAAGGAATGCATTAATTCAACCAGCAGTGGTTTAATAACTAATTAATTCAACCAGCAGTGTACAAGGTGCCTTTCCCGCTGGCACTTACTGTTTCCATCCTTCCCAGTGCGTGACATTCTGGAAGGCTTGGGGTGGTAATCATGGGTGTCTTTATTTCCAGCAACAATGGTTTAATCAGTTTCCTCTATTCTAAAACTGAGATGTTAGGATTATAAATAGCATACTAAAAAGTAGGGAGAGTTTATGCAAATCGCCTTTTGTCATAAAAAGTACATAATGTATTTGTAAGGCAGGAATTTAATCTTACTAGTGTTTTTAGTTATAGATACTACAAGGGTACTCTATGAGAAAACCTGAAAACTAGTTTAGTGTTCATATTACATCCCCTTTGTTACTGAGAAATTTTGTACATCTATATTCATTTCACTTTTCCCCTTTACGTAATGTTGAGATTTACTACAAAGATGACTGACTGCCTTTGTGATTATGTTTTGTAAAAATTAGTTCATCTTTACTTAAACTTTATTATGTTCAGATATGAAATATTTTAATAACTTGCTCCGGATGTTATTTTTTTTGTGGAAGATTACTGCACTTATACTGAATCATAATAATTCACTTGTGAATATTTTTTTGTGAATTTTCTGAATTGATTGTTCAGGAATCATTTTCAGTATTCTGAATAATTCTAATGTTTGAATTTGTGCTTTAATCTATATCACAATAAAATATAAGTATGGATTTTTGTTGATAATGAAGAAAATGTTTTAGGTTCTTAAAGAGTATAGTGAAAGTATAATAGATTCAAGTAAATGTTGACTTTTTAATCCACAGTAAAATGAAACACAAGCTTTTAGCATATTTTTTACCAGGGAAGTAAAAAAAACAACTCTGCTTCTCATATTTGTTGGATAGGAAGAGACTTCTAAGTTAGAGATGATAGTCAAAACACTGATCATAGTAAATTAACAACTTACACTAGGATTAGAGATCTGAATTAAAACATTTATACATATACTTAAATCTCCTACTCGTGGATGATGACAGTATGAGACTTAAAACAGAATTTAGATTCACCTCCAAGCTGGAGAGTTTACATGCAAAAATAAACATTTTGCCTCCCCCCCCCCCTTCTGGATTTATGCTAAGTTAAGTTTTGCAAGTAAGTGTGTTTCCTTGGTTTCTATTTGTATTAATCTACCTTTTAGAAGACAGTAGATTTGGGGTTTACTTGTGCCGCAAAATGTACTTATGACATATATGTCTTACGTCTTTACAAAATGTTAAGGAAATAATCTAGTAAACTTTCAAGAGTCTCCTACACTTTGTTTCTAAAGTTGATGTTTAGCTGTGAGTTGTTGGCCACCGTTATGTATCTGCCTTACTTTAACAAGATTTCAAAAATATCTCAAGATTATTACTAATTTACATCTTGCCGTTGTTTGTATCTCAAATTGGTTTCATATGCTAGCAAAAACTGCAAGAAATACCTTTTCCCTTCTAATTTGATTCCTATAATTTTACAACTATAAAATTGTCGCCAAAGGTTCAAAATAAAATACTCTAATAAGAAAGACAGATTGATGTTTCGAGCCTTTGTAGTCACCCTCCCCTTTCCCCTTTTAACTCAGACCAAACTTGAAGCTTTCACACTCTTCCTTTGGGCAAATCCCTTAGAACAGAATGTTTTCAATTTTACGCATTTTGTGTCAGTTTTCCAGACAGAAAAACAGCCTCTAGACATAAGACGTTATTCTACGGAAAGGCGGTTTCCTTAGTTTTATTTGATTACTCTAAGTGAGGTTCCTGCTGATCACTCAGACTGTTAGTGGTTACTGACCATTTGACAAAAAACATTTCCTTTCCTTTATTTAACCTTTGACTTTTGGATGTAAAAATTTTATCAGCTCTAGAGTGAAAGCCCAAGTGTGGGGGAAATTTTAGTGCCACAAAATGTACTTATGACATGTATGTCTTATGTCTTTACAACATGTTAAGGAAATAATCTAACAAACTTTCAAGAGTCTCCTGCACTTTGTTTTTAAAGTAGTGGGCACTAATGTATTTGTCTTACTTTTTTCATATAGTTTGTAAGGCAATGAAAGTCAATTATTCTTTGTTAAAGAAATCAACATTTTCAATTTTATAAAACTCAGGTAAAATATCTTACTCTAGCATTATAATAGGACTTGGACATTTAAAAATTTTTGCAGGATTTTTGTAGATCATTGTAAAAAAATATTTTGATTATCTTTGGTATGGTAACAGTTAGTGGAAAAAATTTTAATCTAGTTGTAATTAACCATAATTAGAGCATATATATCAGTTAGAAACTAATTGCTTCAAATATATGTTGTTTGAAAATTATCTAAGAAATTGCTAAATAAAAGAAGCAGAATAATGTTTTTTTTTTAACTTGACTAGGGTAAACTTATTTATTTTATTATCTTGCTACACATTTTTCTTTCAAGTTTTTTATGGAATTTTTTTTCAGACCTGGTTTATTGTCTACTCTGAGAACAGCAATAATATAAAGGCCATTAAAATGAATCAGCATTGTACTCCAGTTAAAGTTTCAGTTTTCAGGGTTGGATGCATATATGAAAGGCAATCAAACTTTAAAGATACTTTATCCAGGTACTGACATACACAGAAAGAGAACATATTATGTATATGTATATATATATATACATATATATATATAAATATATATTACTCTAATATATTTAACTACAGAGACACCCTCATAATTGATAATTTCACATATAACCTATATGCAAAGGTGTGCCAACACCTATCATAGGGAGAGGTGAAATTGTACATCTTTGGCAAGTCGTGTAAATCATCATCTACCCAATACAATGATCTGTTAAGAAAAATAACCCTCTAGGAATAGAGGTTAGATTGTAAGTAAGTAAAAGTAGTTGTAAAATTGTAAAAGTAGTTGCTCTCTGTCCAGAGCTGTGAATTCAGTTAGCTACAGGGATAGGCATGGGATTCAAGTGAGATAGACAGGTTTCTGATAATAGAAAGTTAGGCAAGCATGCTGATCAGACAGTACGCGCGGCATGCAAACACAGAGGCGTCGCACAGCTCTCAGAATTTATGACAGCTGAAAGATGAGTGACCAGTATTGCCAGTTATTTTGATTTTTTCAGAGGAGGTAAAAGCCCAGACTCTTAAGTGAATTGGCAGCTATGCAGTTGAAGAACAGTGATGGTATGCTGTCCAAATAAAATATATTCATGTCCTAGATATGGTCTATAAGTTGCCAGTTTATACCCTCTATTCTAGTTACTATTGTTTATTTGCAACAGCAAAATGCCCCATTTCATGGGCATTTCTAGGAGCATGACTGGGTAACAGAATAATTCCACCTTGATATAGGCTGTGTTTACTATAAAATGTACTTAGAAAAGAGCTAGTTACCACTGACAGTTCACAAAAAATACATTATATGTAATTAAATTGACTTCTTTATGGTTGTACTTACTAGTGTATCCAGAAATGCTGTTGTAGACATTTGAGTTTATCCTACTGTCACTTATGAATGAATTACTTATATACACATATAGGTGAATATAAATATTGATTATGTAGTAGAGGACCTGTGAGTCTTGCCATTCATTAAACTATTGTGCTTAGATTCCATTTAATAAATAGAATTATATTATTTTGGGGATAATTTTCATATTGTTGCAGACCATGTCCTCTTCATTCACTCACTCACACATTCATTCATTCATTCTTCATTCATTGTAAAAAGTAAGAGAGAGAGAGGGGAGGAGGGGGAGAGGGACAGGGGGTGGGGGTGGGGGAGAGGGAGAGGGGGGTGGGGGAGGGGGAGAGGGAGAAGGAGAGGGAGAGAGAGAGGGAGAGGGAGAGGGAGAGGGAGAGGGAGAGGGAGAGGGAGAGGGAGAGGGAGAGAGAAGCAGACCATATGCCTTGCCAGGGCTCAAACTCAGTGCTTCCAAGAGTCTAACATTTTACTACTGAGATACCTCCTAGCCTTCAACCAAGTCTTTTTCAGTGTTTCCCTACAGTGATGAACATGCAGAAAGTACTAAAATGTACAATTAGAAAGAATTATTAGTTTATTAGATGAAAGAACCAAAAGCATCTTTAATTTTTGAGAAATTTGCCTGTGTGATTTAAAGCATAATGCTATCATAGTTAAATGAGCAAATGCTGGAAAATCTGATTTGCTTCAGTGGGTAGAAATTGTAGAGAGACGGATTTAAGCTTAAACATGAATGCCTGCTCTTCACATTTCATTTAGCTGCCTGGGTGAGTCTCAGCTTGGTTTAGTCTAATATACATCATTGCACTTTTGAGAAAAGTTATCTGAAATAGAGCTACAGAGTACCTTATATTTTTATATTACAATCGCCTAAAAATTGCTGTTTTTTTTCTTAAAAGAAACTTATTTTTTAAAAAGTATTTTATTTATTTTATTTTTGAGAGAGTTGCAGAGAGAGAAGGACACCAGAGCACTGCTCAGCTCTGGCTTAAGATGGTGCAGGGGATTGAACCTGGGACTTTGGAGCCTCAGGCATGACAGTCTCTTTGCATAACCACTATGCTATCTACTCCCACCCAAGCCCAGCAATTGCTGCTTTAACAAAGACATCTTGAAAGTCACATAGAAACAGACCAGCATGGTCCTTGAGTCGATTAATAAGTTGTCTACAAACAACAGGAATTTTCTTGAAATTGCTATTTAAAAATTAAAGTATGATTATGAAATGACTACAAATGAAAGGCACTGTTTCAAGGAACTATAGTATGATTTGATAGAACATTCTCTGTTAAAATGATTTCATCTGGTTATAGAGAATATAGAAAATATCAGTAATTTTCATGATGTTTATTTAATAATTGAAAAAACCATTAGTAATTTTCAAAGATGATTATTATTTGTAGGTGAAGGATGCTTTGCAAAGTTGAATAACTAAAAATGTACATATTTATTTTATTTTGTATAGAGACAGGGAAAAATTTAGAGGGGAAGAGGAGATAAGGAAGGAGAAAAGAGGTACCTGCAAAACTATTTCACCACTTGTGAAGCTTCCCCCCCCCCCCCCCCCCCCGTACGTGGGGACCCAGGGCCTGAAACTGCATCTTTGCATATTCAAACATGTGCAGTCAGGCAGGTGCACCACCTGGCCCCCAAAGTTCACTAATTTAAATATGAAAATTGAGATTACCAATGCTAAATTCTGACTTTCAGGTTCCCCAAAGCCTGCCAAAGATTTGTCATGTAGCTACTACTTTCAGCTTTCCTAGGCTACCACAGGAAGTTATCTATGTGCTTGTTGTAAGCGCCCAGCTTCAGCTTCTCCTCCCTGTGTTCCTCCTTTTCGCCCAGTCTAGACTGGGCCCCAGGTCTTTGCATAGTTTATTTTTACACTTACGTATTTCGGGGGATTAGATTTCTTGTGTCCTCTACCCTTGTGTTTCTTCTTCCTTCTTCTTCCCTTTTGTTAGGGCCATAATTTAGTAAGTTCTCAAGGAAAAATATTGTTGGCTTCTAGTTTGACTGAAAATGCTGTAAGTCTTTACCAGGCATGGAGAACGTCCTGTCCACGGGACACATACAACCTGTGAAATCATCTGGTCTGATCATGCCAAGACAACTGACTGCAGGTGGAACATAGCAACATCAAGTGCTAATTTTTAAGTTGATAATTTTGTATATCCCAAGAATGATAGAAATATCTACTATGACTCTGGGCAGGAAAAAGGTACCTCACCCCAGTCTCAACCCCTAACTAATAGCTGAGTATAAAGAATTCTAGGTTGCAGAAGACTCTGCGTTTTGAAAACATTTATTTTGTAACTTCCTGAGGTTACTACCCAGAAGTCCAATGCATTTTTTTAAATTTTTTATATATTTATTTTATTTATTTTTTCCCTTTTGTTGCCCTTGTTGTTTTATTGTTGTATTTATTATTGTTGTTGTTGGATAGGACAGAGGTAAATGGAGAGAGGGAGGGGAAGACAGAGAGGAGGAGAGAAAGATAGACACCTGCAGACCTGCTTCACCGCCTGTGAAGCGACTCCCCTGCAGGTGGGGAGCCGGGGTTCGAACCGGGATCCTTATGCCGGTCTTTGTGCTTTGCACCACCTGCGCTTAGCCCGCTGTACTACAGCCCGACTCCCCCAATGCATTTTTTTTTTTTAATTTGAGTTGTGTTTTTACTTGTTTTGCATGCTAGAAATTCTTAGGTGATTTCTATCTCCTGTTTTGAAATTTTGCTATGATACTTTGGTCTGGCTCACTAATTTCACATGTCATTCAGCAACACTTTCAATCTGGAGGCAAATGTCTAATAATCTGGAAATTTTTTAGAAAAAATTTAAAAGCAACATTCAGTGATTTCTCCGTCCCCCATTAAGGATTATATTAATCAGCTATACCATAGGTAAAGCAATGATCTCTCTCTCTTTTTTTTTTTTTTTTTTTTTTGCCAGAGCACTGCTCAGCTCTGGCTTATGGTGGTACAGGGTATTGAACCTGGGGTTTTGGATCCTCAGGCATGAGAGTCTCTTTGCATAACCATTATGCTATCTACCCCTGCCCAATAATTAATTTCTTATTAACCTTTGTTTTGTTTCTTTGTTTTATTATCTAGGGGATAATTCTTTTTAAGATTTATTTATGTATTGATGAGAGAGAATGAGGGAGATGAAAAGAGAATATAAACCAGAGAACCACTGTAGCTTATGTGAGGTTTGAACTCAGCACCTCATGCTTTTAAGTCCAAAGTTCTAATCACTGTGCCACTGCCCAGGCTAATATTCTTGATTCAGTTTTTAGCCTTTCTTCGGTTTTCTTTTCAACAATTGTATTTTGAATTTTTAAGAGCTCTTTATTGTTGTGGAATACTTTATTTCATTTATTTCATTTTATTTAATTTCATTTTGTTCTTTATTCAATTTCTAAAAATATTAGTAAATTCATTTTTGAAGTTCTTGTGTTTTGCCTGTGTTTACACAGTGTTCCTTTACTGTTTGTGCTAATGCTAATATTCCTCAAATATTCAGTGGTTGGACTATTAATTTCTACTTAAGAGAGAGGCAAAACTGAATTAAGAGATTTACACAGGGGACAAGGGGACGGTAAGAAGTACAGAGACTTACGCAACAGACTTTAACGCCTGAGGCACCAGAGTTCGCAGATTCCATCCCTGGCACAACCATAAGTCAGAGTTCAGTAGTCCTCTGGTGAGAGAGAGAGAGAGAGAGAGAGGGAGCAGAGGACAGGGGAGAGGGAGAGAACACACACACAGACAGCAGACTCCAGCGCACCAATCAGATCTGGCATCTGCAGGGGCGCGGGTGGGGGTGGGTCAAGCCCAAGACTTGATGTATGCAGGTCCTGTTTCCCACCGCTGAGCCCACCCTAGCAACGTTGCCATTTTTTTCCTTGAAAGATTTATGAGTCAGTGTTTCAGGAACCTGTGGGGGGAAAGTCTACTGAAAAATCACTTCCCCTTCTACTGGCAATTAGTTTTGTGTTTTCTAGGTCAGTCACAATTCTTTCCTTCACCATCTTTATAAATCTTTTATTGGTGTTGCTTTCTCTTGTATTTTCTCTATTTCTTTGCTCTCATTTTAATTTATACCCTTTGATTTACTGTTACTTCTAAAGGGCACGGGGTTAAATGCATATATATACTATGCTAGAGTTATAAGTTCAGATAAAATTAGATAATTTTAAGTATCACAGGTATCCTATATGTTATTAGTTAATATTTTAAGTTACCATTTTAAAATATTTATTTATTCCTTTTGTTGCCCATGTTTTATTGTTGTAGTTACTATTGTTATTGATGTCATTGTTGTTGGATAGGATGGAGAGAGGAGGGGAAGACAGAGATGGGGAGAGAAAGACAAACACCTGCAGACCTGCTTCACCGCCTATGAAGCGACCCCTCTGCAGATTGGGAGCCAGGGCTCAAAACAGGATCCTTACGCTGGTCCTTGAGCTTTGTGCCACGTGCGCTTAATCCGTTAACTTATCATTTTATAAGACTCCAGAGTATGGTGCTGAGTGAAGATACTGCAGTTTACCTAATAGTCTTTCTATTATGATTTTAGGTTGCTCCTGACTCAGCAACTGCCATTTGTAGCTACTGGTAAATCAGACAGTGTATGAAAAGGTGCAGACAACATACTGTTTTTTCTAAGCTCTGTTTATTTATTTTTTGTTGCTACTTATTTTAAATTGGATTATAGATCAGTTAATAATTTAAAAAATCTGTTTTGGGACTGGGTACATCGTTGAGTGTACCTATTATCATGCTTGAGGACCCAGGCTTCAGCACCTACTTCCCACATGCGAGGGGAGGCTTCATAAACGGTGAAGCAGGTCTGCAGTGTCTTTCTTTCTATGTACCTTTCAACTCTTAATTTCTATATGTTTTATCAGATTTAAAAAAAAAGAATAAAGAATAAATGGCCATTGTGAGCAGTAGATTTGTTGGACAGGCACTAAGCCTTGGCTATGAGCCTTGTGGTAACAACAAAAGAAAAGAAAAGAAAAGAAAAGAAATCTGCTTTGTGTATATACTCCTGTCAGTAACTTGTTAGGGAGTGAAAGTACACTCTTTGTCTCTTAAAAGCTGTTTGTTGTCATCAAAGAACTAATAATAAAAATGCATAAGGGGCTCAGTAAACTAAGCACCAACAAACAAACAAAAAACAAACAAACAAGCAATCCCTTTAGAAAATGGGGTCAGGATATGGGCAGACATCTCACCGAGGAAGAGACCCAGAGAGCCAACAGATGCATGAGAAGGTGCTCCAAGTCTCTGATAGTCAGACAGATGCAAATAAAGACAACAATGAGATACAACTTCACATTTGAGAGAATACCATACATCAGAAAGGACAGAAATGACATGTTGGAGAGGATCTGAAGACAAAGGGACACTTCTGCACTGCTGATGGGAGTGCACAATGGTCCAGTCTTTGCAGAAAGCAAACTAGAGACTTTTCAGGACACTGGAAATGGACTTACCTACAGCACAGCAGTTTGTCTCTTGGGGATTTATTATTTATAACAAACAGCTATCAGAAGAGATTGATGTATGCTTAACATTCATAGCAGCATAATTTATAATCACCACAACCTGGAAGCAATACAGATGTCCACCATCAGATGAGTGGCTTAAAAATTGTGATATATATATACATATACATATACATATACATATACATATACATATACATATACATATACATATACATATACATATACATATACATATACATATACATATACATATACATATACATATACATATACATATATGATGGAATGCTACTCAGGAGTTTAAAATGAAGAAGTTGTCTCCTTTGCATCCTCTTGAATGAAACTTGAGTACATTATGTTAAGTGAGATAAGCCAGAATGAGAAGATTAATACCAAATGAACTCACTTATTAGTGGGACTTAGTAAAGTAGGAAATGGGGGGGGGCAAGCACAAAGTGCTTGGACTGGCAATGGTGTATTGCACCTAAACAAAGGACTCTGGGAAGGGAGGGAGGAGATGGAGGCCCCCACTTTGAGGGCCTATTACATAATGAAGTTTATGCATATGTCAATGAATACACTGTAAAGCATTAACCCCCTCAGTAAAAAAAAAAAGGATCTAAACTTGAAAAAAAGGTTATGTGTTGTACTTTATTGTAGAAAAAAATGACATAGTTTGATGATAATTACTGTACAGGTGTTTTTTGTATTTTAAAAAAATTATTTATTATTGGATAGAAACAATTTGGGAGGGTAAGGGAGATAGGGAGAAAGACAGAGAGATAGCTGAAGCTCTGCTTCACTTGTGAGGCTTCCCCCTTGCAGGTGGGGACCAGGGGCTTGAACACTGTAATGTGTGTGCTTAACTGGGTGTGCCACCACCTGGCCTCTTTTTTTGTATTTCTAATTCCTAACGAAAAATGTACATTTTAGAGCTAGAGGTGCAGCATAATTGTTATGCCAGAAGACTTTCATGCAGTACACCTCACCAGGTTCAAATTTCATTCTGTGTTTTCCCTTTCTGTCCTTGTTTTTTAAGTTCCACCTACAAGTGAGATCACCTGACATTCGTCCTTAGTGGGTGAGGTGTATTGCCTCAAAGCAGTGGATTCTGGGAAAGAAGGAGAAGTAGTGGGGTGGAGGGGGCTTGGGGTCCTGGTGCATGGTGGTGGGAGAGAACTTTTATTGGGGTGAATGGTTTATGCAGATAGCTATCACAAGGAGCAGAGAAATCGTGCCCAAGTGCCAACAAATATACCGTAAACCTTTTACCTCCCAATAAGATGATTCTGGGCCAGGTGGTGGCTCACCTGCTTGAGTGCACATGTTACAGTGCGAAAGGACCCCGGTTCGAGCCCCTGGTCCCCACCTGCAGGGGGAAAGCTTCATGAGTGGTGAAGCAGGGCTGCAGGTGTCTCGTCTCTCTCCCTCTCTATCTTTCCCTCCTCTCTCAATTTCTGCCTGTCTCTATCCAATAAATAAATAAAGATAATACAAAAAGTTTAAAAAAAAAGATGATTCTAAAAAAAGAACTTTGATGCTTGAGGCTTAGTAGCTCCCAGTTTTATCCTGGCATCCCTCTAAGCCTGAATTGAGTAGTGCTCAGTTAAAAACTAGAAATTCTGTGCTTTAATAAACAAAATGTTGACTAGATTTTAAATACAGTATAGATTTTATTTTGCACAATCATTTTGGGATCTAATATTCTGCTTTCAGAAAAATTATTTGG